>NC_058135.1:52072227-52165181 GCF_016433145.1 Gracilinanus agilis
TGTCCTTCATTTGTCTCTTATTTGAATGTATCCTTTGAGCTATTCATTGGTTTTAGGTGGCAGTTTGCTCACACTTACCATTCTCTTTCCATTGTCCTTCATGTGATATTAATTTTAATGTCCCAAAATCTTTTTGTTTTTCATTATTATTCATTATTATTAATTTATTATTACTACATGAGTAATAATCATGAATAATAGAATTCATTATTGTTATACATATAATTATAATGAATAATATACTTCATTATTATTATATATTACATATTACATTATTATATTATTATACATTATATATATTATATATAATACATTATTATGGTGTACATAATAATAATGAAGTATATTATTCATTATCATTCAATGAATGGACCTTTGTTTTGAAGTGGGAGGATGGTTCATCAAAAGAACTTTTCTATTTCCCAAACCAATCCATCATACCCTCCTGCTCCTCCTAAATTTCAGGCACAACTTATTATCCATTTGAATTACATGATACGAGTTTATGTATTCATGCTTCTATGCCCATATGTATGTAGATATTCATAAGCATATATGTATACATATGTAATATAATTCTAAATATAAATATGCTAAACATATGTTTGGATACAGTCGTAATATATGTAGTACTTCTAATGTTTATATCCAGATATATTAAATGTATTATTATGTCATATGAATAGGATATGGATGTTATATACATACACATACATTAATATGTGTATACCCTTTAATGGACAAGTGCTCAGGGTTTTAGGTACTTTAGGTCTATTCCACATATTCATAAGTAAGCACACAGAAACCCACTTATGGACAAGCTCCATAGTTCAGTAATGTAGCTCCCTGTCATGACCTGGGCCTTCAAGATGATTGACTGATTGGGACTCAAGGGGACAGGCTCTTGTCACAAGAGCTGCCCTGATTCATGACCTATAACAGCAAGCTGTGAAAGCAGCTTAATCTCCTTAAGTGGCTCTTTCTGTCACTTGCACTTCTCTTATTCAAAATACAGACCAGCACACAGCCAAGCAGAACTGAGTTCTGGGGTAGGGGCAGGGGTTGGAGGTGCAGCATCTTTGCATGTGAGAGAGACAGACATGTGTTTCTCTGTGCTTGAGGGGAAAAAAGATCTTGAGGTGAATGGATTTTCTATCTCAACAGATGGAAGCAATTGGGCCACAGAGTTTTGGGCAGAGACACACAACAGCGGAAGATTGACATATGCCCAATCAATGTGAGAGAATAAAGGGACAGTGTTCTTGAACTCCCATCTTTTGTGCAGAAATTATGAGGATTTTTGGCTACCTAAATTGTTATCATGGGATCTAGCTTTTTAGCAACCAAGATGAGATTTCCTGAGCCACTTCAATTTCTAAGTTAGAGAATATGGGGATTGGTTCATCGGGAGGTGGGGCAGGGAGTAGATTTCTGATGCTTCTTGGGAAAAAAAGGGGATTGTATTTTTTTTCCTTCATAGTGTCCTACTTAGCAAGCAAAGCCAGTGAATTACTTAGACAGTTCACTTCTGAAGAAGTTGTTTCTTCAGCAGTTCCTGAAAATATGTTTATTTTCTGGGCCAAGGATTCTTCACTTTCTTTTATTTTTCTTTTTCATAAATGGCCCTTTGGCAGGCAACAAAGTGTATGGGCCCCTTCTCAAAGCAATGTTTAAAATGCATAGGATTACAAAAAAAGTAATTACACTGACATACAATGATTAAAAATATATTTTTAAAGTTTATGGTTTCCAGGTTA
The DNA here is from genome assembly GCF_016433145.1 of Gracilinanus agilis. NCBI lineage: Eukaryota > Metazoa > Chordata > Mammalia > Didelphimorphia > Didelphidae > Gracilinanus > Gracilinanus agilis. The sequence goes on from NC_058135.1 coordinate 52,073,985, forward strand.
AGAATTTTATTCTAGGAATGTAAACTACAGGGTTGTATTATGAGTCTTGAGAAGATTGCGTATTACTAATTTGAAAAGAGACTTAGTGGCATGTTAAAGGTTGGCCCAGTAAAATATTCATGCTAATTTCACTTCTTAGGGGGAGCTGGTGGAATATCTGAATGTTTTATTCATTTTTGTTATGTTTCTGGGATACCATGAATCCATGAGTTTTTTATAGGCTTTTGTGGCTGCTGGACCATACTGAACATCTAGTTGTACCAAGAGTGTTTATATGGAAGATAGTTGTCTTCTTTTCTCACATTTTGGCAAATTTAGGCATGTTAAATCCTGAGTTTATGATGATTATAATATCAAAGCATCATGGATTTAGAACTGAAAGGAACCTTTACCATAACTAAACCAGATACATTTGTTCTATGAATGGAACCTACACAGGTCTATTAAATTAACGAGAGTCACATATCTAGTAAGTGACTGAGTCTGAATTTGAACACATCTTCCTTATTTTTCAGTGTTTCATACCATACATCATTTTTATACTCTTTCTACCATTTTTATTTTCACCATAGTTGCTATGGAAGAGAATGATCTAAATAGAGAAACTGACCACTTTTTGGGTGAGCCAAAAGGGCTAGACTCGGCAGTTCACATGTGCCAAGTGACTCATCTTCCAACGGTTAGTGGGGCCCTCAAGCCACACAGTTATAGATGCCACGTTCAGTTTTTGACAAATGTCCTGGACCTAGCAACACCCAAGGTTTTTTTTTCATAATTAATTAATTAATTGACTACTTAATTAATTAACAATATTTTTCCATGTTTCATGATTCTTGCTCTTTCCATCCCCTCTCTTCACCTTCCAAGAGCCAATGATCAATTTCACTGGGTTTTACATATATAATTTATCAAAACCTATTTCCATATTGTCAATATTTGCTATAGAGTAATCATTTAACCTTAACATCCCCAATCATATCCCCATCAAACCATGTGATCAAGCAGTTGTTTTTCTTCTGTGTTTCTGCTCCCACAGTTCTTTCTCTGGATGTGGATAGTGTTCTTTCTCATAAGTCCCTCAGAATTGTCCTGGATCATTGCATTGCTGCCAGTACAGAAGTCCATTACATTACATTGTACCACAGTGTATCTGTCTCTGTATATAATGTTCGCCTGGTTCTGCTCCTTTCACTCTGCATCAATTCCTGGAGGTCTTTCCAGTTCACATGGATTTCCTTCATTTCATCATTCCTTTCAGCAAAATAGTATTCCATCACCATCAGATACCACAGTTTTTTCAGCCATTCCCGAATGGATGGACACCCACGCCCCTTTTCCATTCTTTTTGCCACCACAAAGAGTGCAGCTATAAATATTTTTGTACATGTATTTTTACCTATTATTTTGGTGGGTACAAACTCAGCAGTGGCTTTACTGAAGGGCGAGCAGTCTTTTAAAACTCGTTGGGCATAATTTTAAATTGACTACCAGATAAGTTGGATCAATTTACAGCAATGCATTAATGTCAAAATTTTGCCACATCCCCTCCAACATTTATTATTTTCTTTTGCTGTCATAATGGCCAATCTGCTAGTTGTGAGGTGGTACCTCAGAGTTGTTTTGATTTGCATTTCTCTAATTATGAGAGATTTAGAACACTTTTTCATGTGTTTATTGATGGTTTTCATTTCTTTATCTGAAAATTGCCCATTCATGTCCCTTGCCCATTTCAATTGTGAATGACTTGATTTTTTGTACAATTGACTTAGATCCTCACAAATTTGAGAAATTAGTTCTTTGTCAGAGGTTTTTGTAATAAAGATTTTCCCCCAATTTGTTTCTTCATTTTTAATTTTGGTTGCTTTGGTTTTGTTTTTACAAAACCTTTTTAACTTAATGTAATCAAATGTATTCATTTTGTATTTTGTAATATTCTGTCTCTTGCTTGATTTTAAATTCTTTCCTTTCCCATAGATCTGACATGTATACTATTCTATGTTCACCTAATTTATTTGTCGTTTCACTCTTTAGAGTTGTCATTTACCAATTTTGAATTTATCTTGGTTTAAGGTGTGAGATGTTTATCAAAACCTAATCTCTCTCATAATGTTTTCTTTCTGACTCTGCTCTCCTCTCACCCCAGTGCCCCAGATGTTCTTTGCCTACCTTTGGTTTTTTCTTTTTTTGAAAGTTGTTTCACTCTGCCTCCTTCTTGGTTCCTTCACTCCTGTATTCATTTTGTGATGATATTTTAATCTTGGTCAGAGAGGTTTCTCCTGGTGACACAGAGCTGTTCTGGATTATTTGGCCATCTTGGCTCCCTCTCTAGTATTTTTGCCAAGAAAACCCTAAAAGGAGTCTTTAAGAGTCAGACAAAACCAAAAAACAACTTAATTGATAGCTTTGATTTCTTCTTTTGAAAATTTCTTATTTTTATCATTTGACAATTTCAACTGAGAAAGAGCACTTATATTTATATCGGCTCAATTCCCTATATATTTAAGAAGTGATTACTTTATCAAATAAATGTGCTACAACATTGTTCCCAGTTTCCTTTTTCCCTCTAAATTTGGCTAAATTACTTTTGTTTATACAAAAGATTTTTAATTTCATGTAATTAAAATTTTCTATTTTATTTTGTGTAATCCCCTCTAGGTCTTGCTTAGAAATAAACTCTTCCATCATATTTAGGTCTGACATATACATTTTCCCATATTCCCTTAATTTTTTTATAATGTCACCTTTTATGTCTAAATCATTTATCATTTTTTTTACTTTTTCTTGATATATGGTATGAAATGCTGTTCTATTCTTGGTTTCTGCCAAACTGCTTGCTAGTTTTCTCAGCGATTTTTGCAAATGCTGAGTTTATACCACTAAAGTTTGGATATTTGAGTTTATCAAACACTATATTACTATGGGATTCACTATTCTACATTATGCACCTAACCTTTTGCATTGATTCATCACTAATTTCTTAGCCAGTTCCAGATTTTTCTAATGATTTCTGCTAGGTAATATAGTTTGAACTCTATAGGCTGCCCTTCCTTCACATTTTTTCATTAATTTCATTGACATTCTTGATTTTTATTCTTTTCCAGCTGAAGTTAGTCACTATTTTTTCTAACTCTATATAATAATTCTTTGGTACTTTGAATTGTGTGGCACCGAATAAATAAATTAGCTTAGGTACAATTGTCATTTTTATTATTTGGCTTGACCTACCCATAAACAATTAATATTTCTGCAATTGTTTAAATCTAGCATTATATGTGTAAAAAGTGTCTTATAATTGTGTTCATATAATATCTGAATTTGTCTTGACAGACATACTCCCAGTATTGAAAACTGCAGTTATTTTTTAAATTTTATTTTATTCCAATAACAAATTTACACATAAGGTTTCCAAATTTATATGATTCATGTGTTCTTCCTCCTTTCTTCCCTCCCCTCTCCCAGAGTTGGCAAGCAATTCCATTGGGTTATACATGCATTATCACTCAAAACATATTTCCATATTATTCATTTTTGTAAGAGAGTAATCTTATAAAACCAAAACTCCTAATAATATACTTAAATAAATAACTGATAAATCATGTGTTTCATTTTCACTTCTCCGACAACAATTCTTTATGTAAAGGTGGATGGCATTCTTTTTCATAAGTTCTTCAGTATTATCCTCAATCATGGACAATAATCATGGTATTGCTGTTAGTAGCAGTCTATCACATTTGATCATCCCACAGTATGTTGGTTAGTGTGTATAGTATTCTTCTGGTTCTGCTCATTTCAATCTATATACTTTCACGTAAATTTTTCCAGTTCTTTTTGAAATTAACTTGTTTATCTTTCCTTATAAGACAAAAGAATTCTATTACCATCCTATACCACAATTTGTTCAGCCATTCCCTAATTGAGTGATGTCCCTTTAGTTTCCAATTCTTTGCCACCACAAAAAAAAACTGTCTGCAGTTATTTTAAATGAATACCATTTTCATCTCTTCCTAGTGATTTTAATAGTATATAGAAATGTTAATGATCTATGTGGGCTTTTTATCCACCATCTATTCTGAAGTGATTATTTCAACTAGATTTTTTAGTTGATTCTCTCGAGTTCTCTAAATCTACCATCATATCACCTGCAATGAAAGGTAATTTTGTTTCCACATTGCTTATTTTTATTCCTTAAATTTCTTTTTCTTGTTTTATTGTTTGAGCTCTCATTTCTACCATGATATTGAATAATAGTGGTAATAATGAACATCCTTGATTCACTTATGATCTTAATTGGGAAGACTTCAAATTTTTCCCCATTACAGATAATACTTGCTATGATTTTAGATAGATAGAAGGTACCTTTTAAAGAAAGGCTTCATTGATTCCTATGCTTTCTAACATTCTTTAATATGAATGGGTATTGTATTTTGCCAAAACCTTTTTCTATGTCCATTGAGACAATCATATGATTTTAGTGGGCTTTGTTAATGATATGATCAATTATGCTGATAGTTTTCCTAACATCAAATTAGTCCTGCATTCCTTGTATTAATCTCACTTGGTCATAGGGTAATGTATCTTTATAATTAATTTGGGTATAATATTATTTTTAAAAAATTGCATCCACATTAATTAGGCAAATTGTTCTATAATTTTCTTTCTCTATTTCCAATTTCCCTGGTAAATTTGTGTCATGAAGGGAATTTGGTAGGTCTCCTTTAATTTTCCAAATCCAGTATTGCATTTTAATCCAATTGTTCTTTAAATCTTTGGTAGAATTCAGTAGTGGATCCATCTACTCTTCAATATTTTTTTTCTCAGGGAGCTCACTGATGAGTTGCTTAATATCTTATGCTAAGATAGGTATATTTGAGGATTTTATTTCTCTTCTGTTTTTCTGGACATTTTATATTTTTTGTAAATATTCATCCATTTCACTTAGATTTTCAGTTTTACTGATGTAAAATTAGTCACAATAACTTAATTTCTTCAATTTCATCTTCATTGGTTGTACATTCAAATGTTTTCATTTTTAATATTAGTAATTTCCTCTACTTTCAAATCAAATTAACCAAGTTTATCTATTTTAATGCCTTATTCATTAAACCAACTCCTTATCTAGTTATTATCATAATGGGCCTTTTAATTTCAGTTTTATTCATATCTCCTTTGATTTTCAAGCTTTCCATATTTATGATTAATTGGGTATTCTTAATCTTCTTAGTTCTTTTTATAATTCCATGCCTCATTCATTTTTCATCTCTTTCTCTTTTATTGATGTACATATTTAGAAATATAAAATTTCCCCTAAGTACTGTTTTGCCTGCATCAGATAAATTTTGGAATGTTCTCTCATTATCACATCTTTAATGAAATTATCAATTATTTCTGGGTTTAATAGAATACATTATGAGAAAAATATGATGGTGTAAACAACTGAAATTTTTTGAAGAACACTGGAATAATTTAAAACATTGAACACTTTCCCAAAGTAAATTCATGCCACTCTCTTCTTTCTATTTCTAGAACTAACTCACCTTTCGTTTTCAACATCTTTCCCAGATATGCGTACTGATGGATCAACTCTATGGATTGTCCATCCATCTCCCTCTGTTAGATATCCTGCAAGACACTGTCAAACACATATAGCAAACAGATGTCAACTCGGCTTATCCCAAACTCAACATTAATTATCCCAAAATTGAAGGACAAAGCTATCTCTTTTGTTACATCTTTCAAGAAATTTTACTTGAGTCTGACATAAACATGAGAGACAACTTTTTTGTAATAAATTGTATAAAGTATTTTTTTGTTCTACCAAAGAAAACTTTCTTTTCTAGGTAACAAACAATATGTAGAATGGTTAGTGAATTCCTATATCTTCTGCAACAATTAATAATCATCAAAAAAATTTTTAGCATCTGTTTTTTTCCTAGGAGCTATGCTAGGAGATTGAGGTACAAGTTAAAAAAGAGAGAGAGAGAGAGTCCTTGACTTCAAGAAGTTTACATTCTAGAGTAGGTCTACAAATGGATGTATAAAACTCTAAGTCTGTATATGCATATATATATACATATATACATATGTATCCATTTATATGCATACACACACACACACACACACACACACACACACATGCACATCTGTAATGGAGTGTGATGGTTACCAGAATGTATCAGGAATCAAAAGAGTCTTAAAGGAGACTATGAAGCTAAGAGTTATCAGTATATTCTAAACATGGAATTATAGCCTATGCAAATGATGGAAAACAGAATATTGTGTATGAAGAACCATAAGAAGACCTGACTGACAAACATTTAAAGGGTGTAAAGGAGAAAAAATATATAATAACTCTATAATGTAGGTTGGAGTAAGGCTATTGAGGCCATTAATTGTTAGATGGAGTTTATATTTTATTTCAGAAGTAATTAGGCCATTGAAAAAAATTTTAACATGGAGATGACATGGTCAATCATGCACTTTAGGAATATTACAAGAAGCTTTATGGAGGATGGATTGGAAAGGATAGGACTTTCGGCAAGAAAATTGATTTGGGGATTATTACAATATTCAAGGTGAGAAGGGAAGAGTTTATACAAGAATTACAATCATGTGAAAGTTAAGAAGAAAGTAGATATGAGAGATATTGCAAAAATAAAAGTAACTGTTTGGATATGTGAGGTAAGCGAGATGGTAGATGTCAGTATTAATTGTTTGAATGTAAAACAGCATTTTTGAGGTACTGCTTCTCCTTTAACACCTTTATCAAGGAGGCTTTCAATGTGCCTACATATAAATTATTAATATAAAATACTGTAGATTTGGGTAGAAAATAATGAATTCGTAGATATTGTTATTTTTCTCAATGACCAATTTTAGGCAAAATTAAGGTTTAAAATTTTTCCAAGCATTATTCATGTTCCAAACTATTTTCATTCATTTATTTATTTTTAATTTTAATTTTTAAATGTTTTTCCATGTTTCCATGATTCATTTTTCCCTCCCCTCTTCCCTCCCTAATCCCAGAACCAATAAGTAATTCCACTGGGTTGTACAAATGTTATCACTTGAAACTTATTGCCATATTACACATTTTTGTTATTCAGTGATTTTTTAAAGCTTAAACTCCAAATCATATACCCATACATATGTGATAAGTGATGTCATATGTTTTGCTTTTGCATTTCTACACCTATAGTTCTTTCTTTCAATGTGGTTAGCATTCTTTCCCATGAAGTCCTTTAGGAATGTCCTGGCCTGTTGAATTGGTATTAGTAGCAAAGTCCATTATATTGGATTGTTCCACAATGTTTACTTTCTGTGTAAAATGTTCTCCTGGTTCTGCTCATTTCACTCTGCATCAGTTAATTGAGGTTCTCCCAGTTCATATAGAAATCCTCCAGATCATCATTCTTTACAGCACAATAGTATTCCATCACTATCATATACCATAATTTGTAAAACAATTCCCCAATTGAGAGACAATCCTTCATTTTACAATTTTTTGCCTCCACAAAGAATGCAGCTATGAATATTTTTGAACAAGTATTTTTCCTTATTATCTCTTTGGGGTACAAACCTATTAGTGGTATTGTGGGATCAAAGGGTATACATTTTTTAAAGCCCTTTGTGCATAATTTCATATTGCCTTCCAGAATGGCTTGATTAATTCACAAGTCCACCAACAATGCACCAGTGTCCCAAATTTACAAAACCACTTCAAAATTTATTATTTTCCTTTAGTGTCTTATTGGCCAATATGCAAAGTGTGAAGTGTTACCTCAGAGTTGTTTCGATTTGCATTTCTCTAATTATGAGAGATTTAGAACCCTTTTTCATGTGCTAATTGAAAGTTTTGATTTCTTTATCTGAAAACTTCCTATTCATGTCTTCTAACCATTTGTCAATTGGGGAATGGCTTAATTTATTTTTGTATAATTAACTTAGCTTCTTATAAACTTGAGAAATGAGACTTTTGTCAGAATTTTTTATTATGAATTTTTCTCCAATTTGTTGCTTCACTATTAATATTGTTTGCATTGGTTTTGCTTGTACAAAACCTTTTAAATTTAATGTAATCAAAATTATTCATTTTACATTTTGTAGTGTTCTCTATCTCCTGCTTGGTCTTAAATTCCTTCTTTTCCCTGAGATCTGACAGTATGCTATTCTATGTTTACCTAACTTGTTTATGATTTCTCTCTTTATATTTAAGTCATTTACCCACTCTGAATTAATCTTGGAATAGGTAAGATGTTGATCTAGACCTAATTTCTCCTCCCAGCAGTTTTTGTCAAATAGTGGGTTCTTGTCCCAAAAGCTGGAAACTTTGGGTTTATTATACCTAGGCTTGTAACTGTCATTTACTCCAAGTCTATTCCATTGATCCACCCTTCTATCTCTAAACCAGTACAATATCATTTTGATGATCATTGCTTTATAGTATAGTTTGTGATCTGGTAATGCTAGGTCTCCTTCCTTCACATTTTTTTTCATTAGCTCCCTTGATATTCATGATCATTTGTTCTTCCAGATGAAAAATGCAATACTTTTTTTCTAATTCCATAAAAAGTGTTTCATTGGTTTGATAGGTATAGCACTGAATAAGTAAATTCATATAGATTGGATTGTCATTTTTATTATGTCAGCTTGTCCTACCCATGAGTAATTGATGTTTTTCCAATTGTTTAGATTTAGTTTTATTTGTGTGAAGAGTGTTTTGTAGTTATGTTTATATAATTCCCAAATTTGTATAAATGTGAGGGAGTAAAGGGATGAAGGTAGGAGGATTGGAGTAATGTGAGAAAGGAAAGAGGAAGATAAAGGAAGGGAAAGGAAGGTAGCGGTCCCCAGCCCCTCAGGGGGAAATTTACCAGAGCCCTTGGGGATCAAATAAAAGATCAGAGAGAAAATTAGGGTTTATAATAGCTAGGTTTTATTTAGATTAGGAAAGGGAAAGGTTAGGTAGGAAAAAGGGTCTCCCAGATAGAGAGAGTCCAGGATCAGAGTCTGCCAGCCTCTGGGCTCGAGAGAGAGCCTAGCTCCAAAGGGTGCCAAACTTTCTTTTTTTATACTTTCTCCAACACCTCCCACAAAGGAAGTGGATGGTGTTGGGGGAAGTTGTAGCAGGGAGTCCTGGGAGTTGTAGTCTCCTGGGGCTTACAATAATTTTAAATGTCACAGTTTTGTAGTTATGTTTATATAATTCCCAAATTTGTCTTGGCAGATGGATTTCCAGGTGTTTTTTTCTTGTCTATAGTGATTTTAAATGGAGTTTCTCTTTCTAACTAATGCTGCAGAATTGTGTTGGAAACATATAGGAAACCTGATGATTTATGTGGGTTTATTTTGTACCCTGCAACTTTGCTAAAGTTATTGATTATTTCTACTAGCTTTTTAGTTGATTTTCTTGGATTCTTTAGGATTCATCACGTCATCTGCAAAGAGTGATAGGTTAGTTTCCTAAACACCTATTTTGATTCCTCCAATTTCTTTATCTCCTCTAATTGCTACTCTTAGCATTTCTAGTACAATACTAAGTAATAGAGATGATAGTGGGCATCTTTGCTTTACTCTTGATCTTACTGGGAAGGCATCTAACTTATCCCCATTGTGGATGATACTTGCTGAATGTTTTAAATAAATACTGTTTGTTTATCATTTTGAGGAAAAGCCCTTTTATTTTTATATTTTGTAGTGTTTTCAATAAGAATGGGTATTTTTTGTCAAAGGCTTTTTCTGCATGTATTGAGATAATCATGTGATTTCTATAAGTTTGGTTGTTGATTTGGTCAATTATGAGGATGGTTTATCAAATATTAAACAATTTTTGCATTACTAGTATAAATCACACCTAGTCATAGTAAATAATCTTTGTGATAATTTGCTATAGCCTTTTAGGAAGCATTTTATTTAATATTTTTGCATCTATGTTCATTAAGGATATTGGCCTATAGTTTTCCCTCTCTGTTTTTGGTCTTCCTGACTTGTGTGTAAATAGAATTAGCTCCAGCCCATTAATAGTCAAAATTCTACTCAACCCAGGCGTGCTAGTGGGGAGGGGAGACGAGTTATCCACATGTGACAATAAGTAACAAATCAAGAATAAGGGACTGCCCTTTGGGCAGTCTAAATAAATGTAGAAACTGCCATTTGTCCATTTGAATTAGAGGTGGACCACAGGAAGTGATGAAAGACACTATCTCTTTAAGTAAGTTAGTGAACTTCCTGTGGGGGCAGTTGCCGTCTCGAACTGGAAGAAGAAGCATCTCCTGAGACCACAGACAGCTTACACTCAATATTGTCATGTGGGTAAGTTAGGCTGACTTCCTTGGCCTAGCTGGGCCTATTCTAAACTCTGCCTATCTGGCTGTTGGGCCTTGTGGCTTATAGCTTCATTTATTAAGCTTTATAACCTTCTTCTCTCTCCGTCCAGGCCTTTGGCCTGGACTAGCCTCTCTCCTTTTCTCTTTACTCCTACTTTTTACCTACCAGACTGTAAATAAACTCTTCAACCCGATGCTGACTTGGGTCTGATTTAATTACGGAATCAACCTGAATTGTTGATTCCTGGCGGCCACATATTTAATATATATCTATAAATACCTAAATTTTCCTTCTTACATTTGGGAATCAGTATCATATTTGTATCATAAAAATAATTAGTTAAGATTTGTTCCTTGCTTATTTTGTCAAATAGTTTTTAGAGTATTGGAATTAATTGATCTTTAAATGTTTCCTAGAATTCACTTGTAATCCATCTAGGCCTGGTGATTTTTTTCTTAGGAATTTCTTTGATGGCTTGTTTAATTTTTTTTCTGATATGGGATTATTTAAGAATTCTATATCTTCTTCTGTTAATGCAGGCAATTTATATTTTTTGTAAATATTCATTTTACTCAGATTGCCATATTTATTATAAGTGGGTGAAATTGCACTTAATAATTTCCTTAATTTCCTCTTCATTAGAAGTGAGATCACCCTTTTCATTCATGATTCTGTTATTTTGGTTCTCTTCTTCCTTTTTCTTAATTAGGTTAAACAATACTTCATCTAATTTATTTGTTTTTTTTTCAAAATACCAGCTTCTAGTAATTTATTATTACAATAGTTCTTTTATTTTCAATTTTATTAATTTCTCCTTTGATTTTTAGGATTTCCAATTTGTTCTTTTCTGAGGGATTTTTTTATACCTTACCTTCCATTCTAGAGTCAATACTGTGAATTGGCTCCAAGGCATAAGAGTAATAAGGGCTAGGCAATGGGGGTTAAGTGATTTGCCCCGGGTCATACAAGTAGAAAGTGTCTGAGGCCATATTTGAACCTAGGACCTCCTGTCTCTAGGCCTGGCTCTCAATTCACTGAGCCACCCAACTGCCTCCTTTTCTGAGGGATTTTAATTTGTTCTTTTTCTAAGTTTTTTAGTTGCATGCCCAACTTGTTAATCTCTTCTTTCTCTTTTTTGTTAATATGGGCTCTCAGGGATATAAATATTCCCCTGAGTACTGCTTTTGCTGTATCCCGAAAATTTTGATATGTTGTTCCCTCATTGTCATTCTCTTCAATAAAATCAATAATTGTTTTCAAGATTTGTTCTTTAGTCCCCCAGTTTTGGAGAATCAAGATTATTTAATTTCCAGTTAATTTTTAATTTACTTCTCCATGTTACTAATTATAATTTTTGTCATATTATGATCAGAAAAAGTTGTATTTATCATTTTTGCTTTTCTGCATTTGTTTGCAATGTTTTTATACCCTAGTACACAATAAGTCTTTGTGAATGTACCATATGCTGCTGAACAGAAGGTATATTCTTTTTTATTCCTTTTTACTTTTCTCCATATATCTAATAACTCCAATTTTTTCTAAGGTTTTATTCACATCACTTAATTATTTCTTATTTATTTTTTGGTTACATTTATCTAGACCTGACAAAGGAAGGTTGAAGTCTCCCACCAGTATAGTTTTGCTATCTATTTCCTCCTTAAACTCCAATAGTCTCTCCTTTAAAAATCTGGATACTATACCATTTGATGCATACATGTAGGGTATTGATATTTTCTCACTGTCAATATGGCCTTTTATCAGGATGTAATTATCTTCCTTATCTCTTTTATCTAATTTTGCTTTGGCTTTGTCAAATATCATGATTGTGACTCTTGCCTTCTTTTTCTCAGTTGATGCCCAACAAATTCTGCTCCAGCTTCTTACCTTTAATATGTGTGTATCTATTTACATCATGTGTGTTTCTTTTTTTAACATTTATTAATATTTATTTTTTAAAAAGTTAACCTCTTAACATGATTTATGCTCGTACTTTCCCCTTCACCCCAGACCTCCCCCCCTCCTATAGACGATAAGCATTTCTATTGGTTTTACATGTTTCATTGATCAAGACCTATTTCTAAATTGTTGACAGTTGCATTGGTGTGGTAGTTTCGAATCTACATCCCCCATCATTGTCTGCTCAACCCATGTGTTCAAGCACTTGCTTTTCTTCTGTGTTTCCACTCCAGCAGTTCTTCCTCTGATTGCGGGTAGCATTCTTTTCCATAAATCCCTCATAATTGTTCTGGGTCATTGCATTGCTGCCAGTACAGAAGTCCATTACATTTGATTTTAATACAGTGTATCAGTCTCTGTGTACAATGTTCTTCTGGCTCTGCTCCTTTCACTCTGCATCAATTCCTGGAGGTCTTTCCAGTTCACCTGGAATTCCTCCAGTTTATTATTCCTTTGAGTACAATAGTATTCAATCACCAGCATATACCACAATTTGTTCAGCCATTCCCCAATTGAAGGACATACCCTAATTTTCCATTTTTTTGCCACCACAAAAAGCACGGCTATAAATATTTTCATACAAGTCTCTTTATCTATTATCTCTTTGGGGCACAAACCCAACAGTGGTATGGCTGGATCAAAGGGCATGCATTCTTTTATAACCATATGAGCAAAGTTCCAAATTGCCAGCCAAAGTGGTTGGATCAGTTCACAACTCAACCAGCAAGGAATTAATGTTCCAATTTGGCCACATCCCCTCCAACATTCATTATTCTCCCCTTCTATCATTTTAGCCAAATATGCTAGGTGTGAGGTGATACCTCAGAGTTGTTTTGATTTACATTTCTCTAATTATTAGAGATTTGGAACACTTTCTCATGTGCTTATTGATACTTTTGATTTCTTTATCTGAAAATTGCCTATTCATGTCTCTTGCCCATTTGTCAATTGGGGAATCAAGGTTGTTGGACTGGACACATTAGGATCACAACAACAGGGCCAAATGCAGGCCACAATCAGGTTAAGAACCTTCCACAACCTATCTCAACTCTTCAAACAATGGGCCAAGTTCTTTTTTGAGGCTGACAATCAGTCCAGTATTAGCACTGCTGCTTGCTATGAAACTCACCACCAATGGTAACTGATTGAATTGGACTACTTGGTATGTGTTGTACTAGCAAATGATACTTTTGTTTTTTGAAAGTCCCAGTTTGCTGCCCTGGTCTGTTGCAAGTACAGAGGTGGAGAGGAAAGCTGGTCTTAAGCATGCCCTGGCGCATTATAAGTTGCCACTTTGATAACAGGCACTCCATCCCTGCATAATACTACGATGGCATGAAGACCTTCAACACTTGGTAATTTTTTGTAGGTGAATCTCCTCAAATCATCCAACATGATGAACCCCTTCCTCTAGATGGAACAATCCCAACACCTGGCTCCAGCTGCTGAGGACACTGCTGTCCTCTAACACAGGTAGCTCTGACTGCTACAGCCACTACTCTGAAACCAGCTGTCACATGACGGGCCCTTTCCTATCTCTTTTTTTTAAAACATTGATTAACATTTATTTTTTTTTAAGTTAACATGGTTACATAATTCATACTCTAACTTTCCCCTTCACCCCGCCAAATTCCCCCTCCCCCACATGGCAAATGTGTATTTCCACTGTTTTTAACATGTGTCATTGATCAAGACCTATTTCCAAATTGTTGATAGTTGCATTGGTGTGGTAGTTTCGAGTCTACATCCCCAATCATGTCCTCCTCAACCCATGTGTTCAATCAGTTGATTTTCTTCTGTTTCCACTCCTGTAGTACTTCCTCTGAATGTGGGTAACGTTCTTTTCCATAAATCTCTCAGAATTGTCCTGGGTCATTGCATTGCTGCTAGTACAGAAGTCCATTACATTCTATTTTACCACAGTGTATTGGTCTCTGTGTACAAAGTTATTCTGGCTCTGCTCCTTTCACTCTGGTAGGCTTCCTGGTTAAGATGGTGGCAGTGTAAAAAGCAGCTGCTTAACCTCTCCTAACCAAAACATACAGGACTCCTCAAGAAGACATAAAAACAAACCCAGAGGAACAAAGGGACCCCACAACAGGGCGCAGCATTGGAGGTATATGGAATTGGGGCATTTCCATGCTTTAAAGGAGTGAAACAGATCTCAATAAAACATGAGCTGAGCAACCCCCTCCCCCACCCCACATCACTTACAGTGCTAAAGCCAGCTCACAAGAGTTAGAGCAAGTTTGGGGCACAGATTAAGTCCTTGGCAGCTACCTGTGGTCACCAGGGCCTGCTCCTGAGAGCAGCAAGACTTAAGACCCCAAGAGGTTAATGAACACACACGGACTTTGAATGCCGACCCTGAGTGCAGGCACAAGTACGGGCGAGGACCCAAGCCCAGACACGAATCCTGAGGGCAGGTGAGGACTTGTGTCTTGAGAGCAGGCGTGGACCTTGATTGGGGACCCAGTGCAAAAGGGGTTCACAATTGTGGAAGCAATGCCCTGAGACTATTAAGGAGCCTCAGGCAGAGGAACAAGTAAGGGGACCACCAGGAGGCTTGACCCTGAGAACAACTGAGACCTCAGGAGCCTAAAGAGCGCAGACAGACCCTGAGTGTGAGGATAAACCTGAGAGGGTGCAGGGCTAACAATGGCAAGCCAGAGACAAGAACACCAAAAGAGAAAGATCATCAAGAAGAAATCTGTAACACTCGACAACTTTTACACAGATAAAATCCAGACAAAAGAGCAAACAGCAGAGGAGAACAAACAAATAATCATATCCAAACCTTCCCAAAATAATGAAAACTGGCCACGAGCTATTGAAGAGTTCAAATCTGAGATGATGAGAAAGGTGGAAGAGATTTGGCTAGAGAAGTGGGAATTAGCTCAAAAGGAAATAAACAGTTTAGAAGACAGAAACTCCCAATTGGAGAAAGATGCCCCAAAATCAAACGAAATGGTAAGCAAATTGGAAACCAAAATCTGGCAAGAAAATAACAGTTTAAAAGGCAGAATTTTGCAATTGGAAAGTGAGGCTCAGAAATCAAATGAACTGATAAGCAAATTGTACACCAGAAATGACCAGATTGAAAAGGAAAACCAAAAGATCATAGCCTAAAACCAGTCCCTAAAGGCTAGAATTGAGCAATTAGAAGCTAATGATCTCTCAAGACAGCAAGAACAAATAAAACAAAGTCAAAAGACTGATAAAATATAAGGAAACATGAAATATCTCAATGAGAAATTGACAGACCAAGAAAACAGGTCTAGAAGAGACAATCTGAGAATCATTGGTCTTCATGAAAAAGCAGAAATTAATAGAAATTTGGACTCCATACTAAAAGAAATTATTCAGCAAAACTGCCCTGAACTTCTACAACAAGTGGGCAATATAGACATTGAAAGGATCCATAGATCACCCTCGACATTCGACCCAGAAAAGACAACCCCCAGGAATATAATAGCGAAATTCAAGAGCCTCCAAGTAAAAGAAAACATTTTACAAGAAGCTAGAAAGAGACAATTCAGATATTAAGGAGCAACAATTAGGATAACACAGGATCTGGCAGCCTCCACACCAAAAGACTGCAAGGCTTGCCTGACTTCTTTTTCTCAGTTGATGCCCAATTGATTTTGCTCCAGTCCTTTACCTTTACCCTGTGTGTGTCTACCTCATGTGTGTTTCTTGTAGATAACATATGGAAAGATTTTGGTTTCTAATCCACTCTGCTATTAGCTTCTGTTTTATGGGTGAATTCATTCAGAGTTATGATTACACCTGTGTATTCCCCATCATTTTGATTTCCTCTCCTACTCCTGCCCTTTTTTTCACTATTTCCTTCTACACCAGTGTTTTGCTTTTAATCAGTCCCCCTAATCCCCACCCTTGTTTTCCTTCCCTTTCCCCCTCCTCCCTTCTTTTTCCCCTCTTATTTTTCTTTAGGGTCTGTTACATTCCCTCTTCTCTCTCTTCCCTTCCCTTTTTTGTACTCCTCAACCCACTCCCTCCCTGGTTTTTTCATCACAGCTTTCTGGAAGGGTAAGATAGATTTCGATATCCTAATGAATCTAGATTCTCTTTCCTCTCACAATCAATTCCACTGTGAATAAGGCGTAAGTTTTACCTATTAGCACTCTCTTCCTCTCATTCTTATAATAGTATTCTTCCCCTCCCCATCCCATGCACCTCTTTATGTGGTATAGATTATCCTATTTTTCTTAATCCCTCAAGTTTCTCTTGGTGCCATCTTCTATTCTCTCCCTTTTCTTTTATTTTTGCATGTTATCTTAAACCACTTAGTACTCCAACCTCTACCTGTGAATAATTCTTGTATCTTTTATAATAGTGAATAC
Source organism: Gracilinanus agilis (assembly GCF_016433145.1). Lineage (NCBI taxonomy): Eukaryota > Metazoa > Chordata > Mammalia > Didelphimorphia > Didelphidae > Gracilinanus > Gracilinanus agilis. The sequence goes on from NC_058135.1 coordinate 52,090,628, forward strand.
AATTTTTGACAGTTTCAAATAACATTTCTCCATATAAGAATGTAAACAATTTGACCTTATTCAAGCCCTTGAAAAAAAAGGAAAAATGTCTCTACCTCTCTTTATTTACCTTTTCATATTTCTCTTGATTTTTGTATTTTGATATCAAATTTTCCTTTTACTTCTGGTCTTTTCTTTACAAATACTTGGAAATCTTCTATTTTGTTAACTGCCCATACATTCCCCTGAAACTCCGCCAAGGACAGTCCCAAGCCCGGCTGAAAAAGGAGGAGGGTTGGGCGTGGGGCTAGCAACCCCACCCAAAACCACTGGACCAAACTCCAGCAGACCTGGAAGACCACCTGCGCAGAAGTCCTGAGAAAGAGAGAGAGAAAGCGCAAGGAATGGTTAACACAAGAGACATGGGCCAAGATACAACAGAGAAGAGATTTGAAACAGAAGATCAGCCAGTGCCAAGATCAACAGGAGAAAGAAGAACTTCGAACACAGTACTGGGAAATTAACCATCAAGTCAAGAAGAGCGCAAGATATGACAAGAGATGGTTTATTCACGATATGACCGAAGAAGCAGAAACAGCAGCTGGGCAGGGGAACATGAAGAGGCTATACGAAATAACAAGAACTCTGTCGGGAAAGAATTACAACCCTAGCAAGCCAGTGAAGGACAAGACTGGCAAGACAATAACAAGCGATGCAGGGCAGAGAGCCCGACGGGCAGAGCATTTCGAAGAAATCCTGAACCGACCGCCTCACCAACTGTTCCGGACATACCACCAGCCACCAAAATACTTCAGGTGAACACTGGCCCACCTACCAAAGTTGAGATCATCAAAGCCATCAAGACCATGAAAAATGGTAAGGCTGCTGGTCCAGACGGCATCCCCACTGAGGCACTCAAGGCAGACCCAGAAATGTCAGCAGAGATGCGACAACCCCTCCTGCAGAAGATCTGGGAACAGGAACAAGTCACGACAGACTGGAAACTAGGATACCTGGTGAAGCTACCCAAGAAAAGTGACCTATCCCAATGCAGCAACTGGTGAGGAATCATGCTTCTATCTGCTCCCAGCAAAATCCTGACCAGAGTAATCTTAGAAAGACTGAAGGAGGCCTTGGACAAGAAGCTGAGAATAGAACAAGCAGGGTTTCGTCAGCACAGATTATGCACCGACCATATCGTCACTCTAAGAATCATCATCGAACAGTCCATCGAATGGCAGTCTCCCCTCTATATGACTTTCGTGGATTTCAAGAAGGCATTTGACAGCGTAGACAGGAACATCATCTAGAGATTGATGCAGCATTACAGGATTCCCCCGAAGCTCATCAACATCATCCAGCAGTTATACGAAGACTTTACCTGCCAGGTCATCCATAATGGGAAACTGACGGGTCCCTTCACAGTGAAGACCAGAGTGAAGCAAGGCTGCATGCTTTCTCCCCTTATCTTCTTGATGGTCATAGATTGGACCATGAGAAGAATTACCAAGGACAACAATACGGGCATTCAATGGACTCATACCAAATAGTTTGAGAACCTTGACTTCACGGATGACATCTCTCTCCTTTCTCACAAGCAGCAGGATGCACAAGCCAAACTTGCAAGTCTCTCTGAAGAAGTGGAGAAGACTGGTCTGAAGATCAACAAGAAGAAGACCGAGGTGATCACAGTCAATAGCAGACAGGACCTGCCAATCCAACTATAGGGAGAAAACATCAAGGAGACGGACCACTTCACCTATTTGGGTAGCATAGTCAGTAAAGACAGCAGAGCAGATGAGGACATCAGAAACCGAATCAACAAAGCCAGACAGGCATTTAACATCCTGCGGTCTGTCTGGATCTCCAAAGCACTGTCCCTCGTCACTAAGCTCCGAATCTTCAATACCAACATAAAGGCCGTCCTCCTATATGGATCAGAAAGCTGGAGAGTGACGAGCGCTAACACCAATAAACTCCAAGTCTTTGTTAATAGATGTCTACGCTACATCTTGAACATCAGATGGCCTGAAAAGATCTCCAATGCCAGACTCTGGGAAAGAACAATCCAGTATCCCATTAGTCAGGACATAAAGAAAAGTAAGTGGAGATGGATAGGACATACGCTACGAAAACCTGAAGACAATGTAGCCAGACAAGCATTGTGCTGGAACCCTTCAGGGAGGAGGAAAGTCGGAAGACCAAAACAGACCTGGCGAAGATCTGCCAAAAATGAAACAAAAACAGTCGGAATGACATGGGCCCAGGTGGGGGAAGTTGCCCAGAACAGAGTCTGCTGGCGTGAGATGGTTGCGGCCCTCTGCTCCTAAGGAGTCAACAGGAATAATAATAAATAATAATAACATTCCCCTGGATGTATATAGTCAATTTTGATGGTTAGGTGATCCTTGGTTGTAGACCCAGTTCTCTTGCCTTTCTGAATATCATATTCCAAGTCTTGCAGTCCTTTAGTATGGAGGATTCCAGATCATATGTAATCCTGATATCTTTTATATCTGACTTGTCTCTTTCTTGTTTCTTGTGATATTTTCTCCTTAGTTTTTAAGTTCGTGAATTTGGCAATTACCTACCTAGGGGTTGTCTTTTGAGGATTTATTTTAGAGGGTTATCTCTGGACTCTTTCGATGTCTATTTTGCCCTCTTGTTGAAGAACATCAGGGTAATTTTCTTGGATAATTTCTTGTAGTATGATGTCAAGGTTTCTGTTTATTTCCAGGTTTTCAAGTAGGCTTATGATCCTCAAATTGTCTTTCCTAGGCCTGTTTTCTAAGTCAACCATTTTTTCTATGAGCTATTTCATGTTTCCTTCTAATCTGTCATTCTTTTGACTTTGCTTTATTAATTCTTGCTGTCTTATGAGATCATTGGCTTCTACTTGCACAATTCTAGTTTTTAAAGACTGGTTTTCAGGTAAGATCTTTTGATTTTCCTTTTTGGTTTGGTCTGTCTTGCTTCTCATGGTTTCTTGCAGGACATTTGTGGTCTTCAGTTTGCTTTTGATTTCATTTTATTTCTGGGCTTCTTTTTCTAAGTGGGAGGTTCTGTCTTTTAAACTGTTATTTTCTTTTTAAACTATTTCCCACTCTATTTGCCAAGTTTCTTCTATATTTCTCATAATCTCAAATCTGAGTGCCCCAAAATCTTGTGACCAATTTCCATTTTTTTAAATATTTGGATGTGTTTGCTTGTTTGTCATCTTCTACTCTCTACTCTGTAATCTGGAGTTTTTTGCATAAATATTAGCTAAGGTCAAGGTTTTCTTCTTGGTTATTTTGGTATTTGTGGATTGAAGTTCTTGGGTATTGGTGGCCATTGCTTTGTTCCTTCCCAGTTAGGAGTCTGAGTGCAGAAGGAGGGCAATTTTTGTCTTGAGTTCCAGAGAGGTTTTGCCCTGATGCTATTTTTCGAGTCTCCCACGCAGTGTCTGTTGTGTGCAACCCTGCCCTTTCTCTGCACTCAGGTTCCATGTTCCTCACCTCCAGTGGTACCAAGTCTCTCTGCTCTTGGAGGTAAGTTTGTGGTGGCCTCAGCCAGTCCATCAGAACACAGAGATTACCCCTCAGAGTTCAGAGTGAAGAGTGTAGGCAAATCTTTGTATTGAGCTCCAGAGAGGTTTTTGCCTGAGTCTATTTTTGAGTCTCTGTGGTGGCATTTGCTGTGTGCAGCTCTTTCCTGTCTCTGTGCCCAAACAACATGTTCCTCAGCCTCCTGGGGTCCCAAGTCTCACTGCTCTCAGGGGTAAGTCTGTGGTGTTCTCAGCCAGCTCCCTGAGAACCTAGAGGTTGCCCCACACTTGCTCCAACTCTGGCACCATAGGTGAAGTGGGGTATGGGTGATGAACTTGGCCTTTCGTGGGAGTAATTTTGCCCCCTTTTAGCATAGAAATACCCAAACTTTGTCTACCTTCAATGCTGTGCCCTACAATGGAACCTCTTCACTCATCTGATTTTAGTTTTTACATGTTGAGGCACTTTATATTGATCAATGAAGAGGAGAGGAAGAACCTTGCTTCTACTTTGGAGCCATCTTAACCTGGAAGTCTCCTAAAAATGAGTTTCTGCTAGAAATAAATATTTCCTTCGGTGACTATATTTCTCTCATGGTGAGGATTGAATCTATTCTTTTTCTGGTTGAGGCAATTTTTAAGCACTTTTGAAATATAATCTTTTACATCAGTTGGGTTTTTTAATTAGAAAATATTATTAACCAGTGCCATCCACTCTTTTTTGAATTTATGTGGCAAGAGTCTATTTATATAGACCGTATTGTTATTGGCTTAGTTGCACTGTCTTTCTATTATCCTTTTTTTTGTTCAATTTAGATATTTTAACATATTTTAATAATCAAATCAGTGGTTTCACTATAAAGACAGCTGTTCCTTTTATTAACTGATGATATCCTGTCATTAAAATATTCTCAATTTAATTTTATAAGAATTTATTTTGTGCTTAGCACTGTTAGTCCTCCCCACCCCATCCCACCAAATTTGTTACTAAAGGAAATATTCACAATTATAAGTACAAGAAATTTGGATAGTCTACTAGTTTGTGTATGTATATATTTACCATTTCTTAATCATTTGCTCTATTTCCCCCCCCACACACACACGCACACACACACACACACACATATAGATATATAGATATAGATATAGATATATTTGTCATTCTAAATACTTGACTCTTATTGATGTTCTAATTCAATGCAGAGGGAAAGGAGTGGTTATAGATTTTTACATAAATTAACAGATATAGCAATGGAAAATTTTGCTGAATTAGTTCTTTTTTCTTCTCTTCTTAAAATGAGTTATAAAGCCTGTTGCAATAGGCAAAAGAATGGAAACAGGAGTTTAAAAAGTATCATAGTGTAAATATTAACAAATACCATCAATTTTATAAAAAAGAGAGAAAGAATAGTGACAATATGTGTCAATTAAAGGGAAAGACTGAATTATTTTAAATTATTCTATTGTTCATTGGTAACTCAAACTTTCAACCAATTTAAATTATTTGTATAGTGGTGGTAAATTTCAGTCAATAAGACAGTAGTTTTATTTATTTCTGGATCCAACAAAAAATTTTATTGGATTCATTAATCTCTAACCACTCTGCAGTCGTTGGCATATGGTTCTGATTTTCTAAGTTGCTGAGTCCATCTGGCTAATCCTTTGTTCCTCATATCAATCATTCCAATATTATGGGTAAAAGAAACATTTGAAGTACTATTTTTTTAAACCCTTGTACTTCGGTGTATTGTCTCATAGGTGGAAGAGTAGTAAGGGTGGGCAATGGGGGTCAAGTGACTTGCCCAGGGTCACACAGCTGGGAAGTGGCTGAGGCCGGGTTTGAACCTAGGACCTCCTGTCTCTAGGCCTGACTCTCACTCCACTGAGCTACCAAGCTGCCCTAACATTTGAAGTACTATTGATGAATAGCACATATGAAAAATTTCAAGAACTAGATCTTTAATAGCAACAACAGTGTTTCAAGAAGTACTTGGGGAAGAGGAAGTCGAGGAGATTTGATTAGCATTTCCAGTCAGTAAGATGGGTCCTATGACCTACCAGATGATATTCTCTTCTACCAATGACCTCTCAAAAGTCTTTCCAAAACAAAAATTATCTGCCAAAGATATAGCAACTTCAACTTTCTCCATCACATAGGACACCCAGAATCTAAGAAAAAAATTAATAACAGTAACAGCATTAACTTGTTCTTACTGAGGCCCTATCACTTAGTACCCCTTATCCACTTTCAGTGTTACTGATAGTGAGGCTGAATTAGGAATTCTAAGGGCATGATACAGGCTTACAACAAAACCAAACCCTATATCCTGGTCCTTGTTCCTTTCAAGTGGCATAGCACCAGACTGTGGAAGTTTTCTCAGGCTTCATCAGATATCTTGGTCACAGCGCATCAGAAGCAAAAGTTTTCCAGAGATTGCAACCCAGAAGCACCAGTGGGTAAAGTTCTGAAATTCTAGTGCAAGGTCAGAGAATTGAGTGACAAAGGGAGTGAATCATATCATCAGGAAAAGATACCATATATATGGAGTGTGTTGAAGGTTGTGCAACTCTGCTGAGAGAAAGAACCCAAGGGAAAGTTTGAAGGAAAGAATCCAAGATCCAGCTGGCTAGTTTTGATCACCAAACAGTTAGTTGATGCTAAGACCTAATCTGGTAGGTGTTGAATTATAACATGGAAGGCAGCTAAGACATTTTGAGAACTATCCTCAAAGTAAAACACAGGGGAAGTAGTCAAAAGTGAGTGATAAAAAAATTAAAAGAGAAGGAAGGTGGAAATTACAAAAGATTTTAGGAAGAAGAAAATTCAAGCATCTTGAAAATAAATCAACAGGAAAAAGGTATCAATATAAATAAATATGTCCTCTAGCCTTATTAAAGTTCAGAGATTTATGGATAAATATTGCAAAACAAAGGAAAATGATTCAGTATTTGATGAGGCAGAGGTTTCTATATAATTTCATGATGGTATTCTCCAAAGTTGCCCTGAGCCTTCTTGAATTCTATTTTTCACCAACTCTCACTTGGTGATATGGTTTAATTATGATTTTGTCTATGGTTATTTTGCAAGAATATATATATATATATACTGAGTGGTTTTCCACTGCCTTCTCAAGTCCATTTCAGGATTAGGTGACTTGCCATGGTCACACAGCTAGTAAGTATGCAAATATATATATATTTGCAAAATAACCATATATAGCCTCATTCTGAATCCTAAGTTTCAAGTCAGCATCACTGATTGCTCTTGGACTGGATATCTCAAATTGGATGACCTGTGGCATCTCAAAATTATTATGTTTGAAAAGAATATACTATATTTCCTCTCCCCAAACCTGTCCTTCTCTAAAACTTCTATATTTGTATCTTAGTTATCACCAGGTCACACAGGTCCATAACCTCCAAGTCATTCTTGACTCCTTGCTCTGTCACTCCACATGTAAAATCACTTGCCAGATCTTCTTACTTCTTTTTACAACATTTCCTATATCCATGCCTTACTCACTTGTACTCATACATCCAAAATCCTACTAAGGTCCTCATCTCATTCAATTCTCATGTGGATTATTGAAATAGATTCTTAATTGGCCTAATGCCTCTTGTTATGTTGTCTCTCTTCATTTCTACCTATCCTCCAAATAGCTACCAAAATGATACCTTTTTTTTTAATGAAGCTATGACCATGTCACACCTCTACATACAAAATTTCTATTTTGTGACTTCCTATTCCCTTCTAGGAAGAAATTTAACTTTTAATGCTTATCATTTAAATACTTCACAACATGGCCCCAGATTTATTGCACATTCTTCTTCACTCATTCTATGGTGCAGCCATACTGACCTTTTTGTTCTTTGACCTATACAACTCTATCTTTTATGTCAGCGCCTATGAATTGACTGTCCCAAAGGTGTAAAATGAAAACTTACCTCTCCTCTGCCTCTTAGGATCTCATCTCAAATTTATTTCAAGGCTTGGTTTAGAAACTATTTTATACTGGAACCCTTTCCTGAACTGTCTAAGTATATCACCAAAATGTGGCCTCCTTATCTCTTTGCACATAGCTATGCATAACTAGGTGGTGCAATTGATAAATTTCCAAGCTTGGAATCAGACTAATCTTCCTGAGTTCAAAACTGGTCTTAGATACTTACTAGCTGTGTGACCATGGCAAGTCACCTAATCTTGAAATGGACTTGAGAAGGCAGTGGAAAACCACTCAGTATCTTAGCTAAGTAAAGCCCCCATGGATGATGAACTATTTACAAATACGTGATCTATCCAAGCTACTCTGTAAGCTCCTGGAAGATTGGACATTTTACTTTTGCCTTTTCATACCCAGTTCCTGGCATACTGTATATACATAATAAATACTTATTGATTTATTGAAAATACTGTCCTAGGTACTTATACAAGCATTTATACTTCAGACATATTCAAACCTTAAAAGTCATGTCATGATTTATTTTTTGTTGATTCTTCATCATTTTATAATGATGGATAAAATTCTAATTATGAAAATGAGACTAAAGTATATTAAATATTCCTATTTTAATGTAGCTTATTTTTAAAAATACATGCATACCCCTGTTTGTACCTCATAGTTTTCCAACCCCCAGCTCCTCCCAGATTTGGGGAAAATGTAATCTATGGAAGAAAGAAAATAATGGTTGTAGGTAATAATTTAACTCCAACATCTCCCCACAGACACATATATATTTCACTACCGGAGTACTCATGGGACTGACCACATTCTGATTGCCTTGCTGTCCCCTGAATTTTCAACTATTTGTACTCCAGGATTAAAAAAATACTCTGAAAAGATCTGTGGATTTCTTAGAAGCAAGAGAGCACAGGGACTGAATAGAATGTAGCAAAGAGGCTTGAGGGACATGATAATACTAAAAATGATTTACTAGAGTTTAATAATAACTTTCCTCTCACTTTGTTTTAAAATTTCTCCTAATTGTATGCCACAATGAATGGATCTTTACATAATCTTTCTTAAATAAATAGGATAGCATTTGGTTCTCCCAAATGAGAAACAGGTAGCCACACTATAGTGGATAGAGCTATCATAGTGAATAGATCAAGTCCCCTCTAAAACATGCTGGCTAAATGATCCTAGGCAACTATTCTAAGCCCTCTCAGTTATTCTTGGCTAGTCTCTAAGACTATATTTTGTAGAGAAGTTATCAAAGATAATAGATAAAGTTTCCTTTGTCAAGGCAATCAAAAAAATCCCTTATCTTCTGTCTGAGCATCAATATGTTTATTGGTTCCAAGGCAGAAGAGCATTAAGGGCTAGGCAATGAGGATTAAGTGACTTGTTCAGGGTCACACAGCTGAGAAGTGTTTGAGCCCAGATTTGAATCTAGGACCTCCCATCTCTAGGTCTGGTTCTCAATCCACTGAGCCACCCAGCTGGCCCCTCAAGACAATTTTAAACACTGAATCCCATCCCAGTGTAATAGGTGTGTATCAGCAGTCCATTACCTGCAGATACTTTATACCCAGAGTCCTTCATTTATGGTATCCATTCTTGGAGTATTTGTCTCAAGTGGCATCCAGTTCTTATCATTGTTGGACTTTCTCTCCTAATATAAACTCAATTTGAAAGCATAAAGCCCTAATGGAAACTGAGCTTTAGTGCCTGAATAACTGAGGAGTGTATGTGAAAGTAATATAGACTAGAGATTCATATACTGTTCATTGAGTACTTCCCCCATTTGGGATTAGCAAGGCAGAGACTACAGAGCATATATTAGCTAGAGGCATGACCAGGTTTCCCTCCACAGCCCTAGAGACACCCCAGAGTTCCATAGTTTCTGATTTTTCCTCTTCTGACCCTCCCTTAATCAAAAACAGATGGCATCAGATCATGTGGTATGCTTGCTATGAAAGACAAAGGAGGCTAGGGTGAAACTGCTTAACTCATTTTCACCTTGAATAATCCATTTCCCATTCAGTAGCAGACCTGAGAACTCACACATCACAGACAGTTATCTGAGCCTTATTATAAGACACTTTTTCTCTCCCTGACTCAGTTGTATTCTTTGTATATTGGGTGATAGTTCTACTTCTGAGACATATTGTGATACCATTTACCTGATATGTAACACCTTTAAAAATAGAATTTTCTTTTCCACTTTATGCCCAGAATGCTGCCATATATGCAAAACATCCAGAAATTTCTCTCCTAATAATCTTCTACTCTGTGCTTCACCTCATGTACAAAGGACCTAGCCAGTTCCAGATAATAACTGTACTAAAGCATTGAGGTAGCTTGGGGTGGGGGGGATAAAGCGAATAGTCCATATATCTCAAGAATGCTAAGCTAATTGATCCCATATGAGGGTATGTCAATGGGAATGTCATTTCTAGGGAGCTGATGGAGGTATGCCAGTATTGTCATTCCCCACTCAACCCCCCTCCCTGGCCTAAGTCTTCAGCATATGTTTATGTGATCTTCTTCCTGACTTCTCCCCCCCCCCCCCATTAAGAGAAACTTTCTCTGAGCACCCAACAAGAGTCTAAATCACTTCATTTACTGGGTAACATAAACTCAGCTCCAGGTGCATACAAAATTACACTAGTGTCAAAGAAGGAGAAAAATCACTTCAAGTTTCAAAGAGAAAAATATTGCAATGGAAGTACCAATCAATGAATCAAGCAATTAGCAGAAGTCATCTACCAGTGCCAGGCTCTGTACCAGGCATCAGGTACATTCTAATTATAAATAAGTGAAACAACCCCTTCTTTTAAAGAGTTTCTATTCTCACAGGGGAGACAGCAAAGGCATATAGAGTATATATAGAATAAATATAAAAAGGATAAATTCAAACGAGTTAAATATGAAGTACATTGAGAAGGATGCTACAAATAGTTAAAGGAATCAGTAGGGGCTTCACATAGAAGGTGGTGCTTTAACTGCATATTGAAGGAAGAAAGAAATTCTATGTGTGTGCATGTGTGTGTATATGTATATGTATATACATATATATCTATATCTATATCTATATCTATATATATATATAATTCACACACAGGATGTTTACTTTGATATGATATAATTTCCTTTGGATCAGGAACTACGTATTTATATTTTATTTTATTTTTCATTTTATCCTCACACTCTAGGACAGTGCTTGGTATGTAAAATATTCCTAATAAATAACTATTGATTTACTGATTAATACTGTTAAATTAAATTTACTGTTAACAGTTTAAATACTGTTAAATTAAAAAAAACAATTAAAGAGAATAGGAGTTTCTAGGTTAAGATGGTGGCAGAGTAAAAAGCAGCGCTTAACCTCTCCTGACCGAAACACACAGAACTCCTCAAGGGGATATAAAAACAAGTCCAGACGAATGGAGGGACCCCACTATAGGGTACAGCGTGGAAGGTACGTGGGATCGGGGCATTTCCATGCTATAAAGGGGTGAAACAGCTCTCACTAAATCACGGGCTGAGCAACTAACCCCCCCCCCCCGACCCCTCCACACACACCACCTATAGTGCCAAAGCCAGCTAAAAAGAAATAGAGCAGGGGGCAGCTGAATGGCTCAGTGGATTGAGAGCCAGGCCTAGAGACAGGAGGTCCTAGGTTCAAATCTGGCCTCAGACACTTCCTAGTTGTGTGACCCTGGGCAAGTCACTTAACCCTCATTGCCTGGCCCTGTAACAAATAAAATTAATATAGAAGGATATATATAAAAAATATTAGGGTTTAAAAAAAAGAGAATCTTACAGAAGCAATTTCTTTCTTTAAAAAAAAAGAAATAGAGCAATTTCGGGGCACCCATTGAGTCATTGGCAGATCCAGGGCCTGTTCCTGAGAGCAGCAATACTTAGGATCCCAAAAAGCTAAACAACGCGCACGGACGTTGAGTGCAGACACAGAGCGCAGGCGCGGGCGGAAGGGAGACACAGGCATGAGTGAAGGCTCTGAAACCCTGAGTGGGGAAAAAGTGCAGACGAGTATATGACTGTGAAAGCAGCGCCCTGAGACTTGCAAAGGAACCTCCAGCAGAGGATCAAGCAAGGGGGTCCACCAGGGGGCTTGACCTTGAGAAAAACCAGACCTCAGACCTCAGGACCCAAAAGACCGCAGACAGACCCTGAGCGTGAGGATAAAGCTGAGAAGCTGCTGGGCTAACAATGGCCACCCAGAATCAGAAAGTTAAGAAGAGAAAGATTAATAACAAGAAAAAGAAATCTTTAACACTCGACAACTTTTACACAGAGAAAATTCAGGTAACCAAGCAAACAGAGGAGGAGAACAAACAAGCATCCGGACCCTTCCAAAATAAGGAAAACTGGTCACAAGCTCTTGAAGAGTTCAAAAATGAGATGACGAGAAAGTTGGAAAAGATTTGGTTAGAGAAATGGGAAATAGCTCAAAAGGAAATTAGGCAAGAAAATAACAGTTTAAAAGGCAGAATTTTGCAATTGGAAAGTGAGGCTCAGAAATCAAATGAACTGATAAGCAAATTGAACACCAGAAATGACCAGATTGAAAAGGAAAACCAAAAGATCATAGCTGAAAACCAAAAGATTATAGCCGAAAACCAGTCCCTTAAGGCTAGAATTGACCAATTAGAAGCTAATGGTCTCTCAAGACAGCAAAAACAAATAAAACAAAGTCAAAAGACTGAAAAAATAGAAGGAAACATGAAATATTTCAATGAGAAAGTGACAGAACAAGAAAACCAGTCTAGAAGAGACAATTTGAGAATCATTGGTCTTCCAGAAAAACCAGAAATTAATAGAAACCTGGACTCCATACTAAAAGAAATTATTCAGCAAAATTACCCTGAAGTCCTACAACAAGAGGGCAATATAGACATTGAAAGGATCCATAGATCACCCTCGATATTCGACCCCGAAAACTCAACCCCCAGGAATATAATAACGAAATTCAAGAGCTTCCAAGTAAAAGAAAAAAATCTTACAAGAAGCCAGAAAGAGACAATTCAAATATCAAGGAGCACCAATCAGGATCACACAGGATCTGGCAGCCTCCACTCTAAAAGACCGCAAGGCTTAGAATATGATATTCAGAAAGGCAAGAGAGCTGGGCCTGAAACCATGGATCAACTACACACCAAAAATTGACTTTCAAGGGAAAAGTATGGGCATTCAACAAAATTGAAGATTTCCAAGTATTTGCACAGAAAAGACCAGGGCTAAATGGAAAGTTTGATATCCAACCACAAAAATCGAGAGAAACATGAAAAGGTAAATAAGAAACAGAGGGGAAAGAAAGAAAACTCATAATTTTTAAATTTGCATTTTTAAGGGCCTCAGTAAGATCTAATTACCTGTATTCCTATGTGGAGAAATGCTATGTATAATTCTCTGTAGTAAACTCTATTCACTATTATAATATTCACTATTATAGTAATCAGAAGAATAATTCACAGGGAGAGGGTGGAATACTAAATGGTCTAAGATGATATGGAGGGTGGGAAAGAGTGGGGTGAATAGTAGGGGACACCAAGAGAAACTTGAGTGATATGATATGATATTACACACAAAGGGGGCATGGGAAGGAGAGGGGACAAATACTATTATAAGAAGGAGAGGAAGAGAGCCTTAAGAGGTAATACTTAATCCTTACTCTCAGTGTAATCAACCCAGAGAGGGAAGAGAAGCTATACTATACTTTGGGATCAGAAGGGATAAACCAAGGAGAGCAGGGGACTGGGGAGATCAAAAAAGAGAGGGAAGAAGAAGGGGGAGCGAATTCATTATGCCTTTAAAAACAAAAAGAGGGGAATAATAAGGGAGGGGTTAAAAAGGGAAGTTAATCAAGGGAGGGGATAAGGGATACTGGCTTAAATGCAAACCACTGGTTTAAAAAGGAATAGTTTAAGGAGAAGGGGTAGGAATAGGGGAGGATACAAAAATGTCAGCAAATGCACAACTTATAATTATAACTCTGAATGTGAATGGGATGAACTCGCTCATAAAACAGAAGCAAATAGCAGAGTGGATTAGAAACCAAAATCCTGCCATATGTTGTCTACAAGAAACACACATGAGGCAAGTGGACATAAACAAGTTTAAGGTTCAGGGCTTGAGCAAAATCTTTTGGGCATCAAATGAGAAAAAGAAGACAGGAGTGACTATTATGATCTCTGACAAAGCCAAAGTAAAAATAGATATGATTAAAAAAGACAGGGAAGTTCATTACATCCTGATTAAAGGCAGTATAAACAATGAGGAAATAACACTGCTCAATATGTATGCACCAAGTGGCATAGCATCCAAATTCATAAAGGAAAAACTGGCAGAGCTCAAGAAGGAAATAGATAGTAAAATCATACTAGTGGGAGATCTAAATATTCCTCTTTCAGATCTAGATAAATCAAACCAAAAAATAAATAAGAAAAAGGTAAGAGAGGTGAATGAAGTCCTAGAAAAATTAGATTTAATGGATATGTGAAGAAAAATAAATAGGGACAAAAAGGAATACACTTTCTTTTCAGCTGCACATGGCACATTCTCAAAGACTGACCATGTAATAGGACATAGAAATATTGCAAACAAAGGCAAAAGAGCAGAAATAATAAATGTAACCTTCTCAGATCATAATGCAATAAAGATAATAATTAATAAGGGCACCCGGACAGGAAAATCAAAAACTAATTGGAAATTAAATAATATGATTCTCCTAAAGCAATTAGTAAAAGAAGAAATCATAGAAACAATTAACAGTTTCATTGAAGAGAATGACAATATTGAGACATCCTACGAAACTCTGTGGGATACAGCCAAGGCAGTACTCAGGGGGAAATTTATATTCTTGAGTGCATATATTAACAAACTAAGGAGGGCAGAGATTGATGAATTGGGCATGCAACAAAAAAAATTAGAAATCTTGCAAATTAAAAATCCCCAGATGAAAACTAAATTAGAAATACTAAAAATCACAGGAGAAATTAATAAAATCTAAAGTAAAAGAACTATTGAATTAATAAATAAGACTAGAATATTTTGAAAGAACAGACAAAATAGACAAAGTACTGGTCAATCTAATAAAAAAAGGAAAGAAGAAAACCAAATTGACAGTATCAAAGATGAAATGGTAGACCTTACCTCTAATGAAGGGGAATTAAGGCAATCATTAAGAACTATTTCACCCAATTATATGGCAACAAATATAACAATTTAGGAGAAATGGATGAATATCTACGAAAATATAAATTGCCTAGATTAACAGCAGAAGAAATAGAATACCTAAATAATCCCATATCAGAAAAAGAAATTGAACAAGCCATCAAAGAACTCCCTAAGAAAAAATCGCCAGGGCCTGATGGATTCACAAGTGAATTCTATCAGACATTCAAAGAGCAACTAATCCCAATACTATATAAATTATTTGATATAATAAGCAAAGAAGGAGTCCTACCAAATTCCTTTTATGGCACAAATATGGTACTGATTCCAAAGCCAGGGAGATCAAAAATAGAGAAAGAAAACTACAGATGAATCTCCCTAATGAATATAGATGCAAAAATCTTAAATAGAATATTAGCAAAGAGACTCCAGCAAGTAATTAAGAAGATCATCCACCATGATCAGGTGGGATTTATACCAGGAATGCAAGGATGGTTCAACATTAGGAAAACCATCCACATTATTGACCATATCAACAGTCTAACAAACAAAAATCACATTAGATGCAGAAAAAGCCTTTGACAAAATACAGCATGCATTCCTATTGAAAACACTGAAAAGTAAAGGAATAGAAGGAACTTTCCTAAAAATAATAAACAGTATATACCTAAAACTATCAACAAACATCATATGCAAGGGGCAACATCTCATACCATACACCAAGATAAATTCAGAATGGGTGAATGACTTGAGTATAAAGAGGGAAACTATAAATAAGTTAAGTGAACACAGAATAGTATATTAGTCAGATCTCTAGGAAAGGAAAGACTTTAGAACCAAGCAAGAGTTAGAGAAAATTACAAAATGTAAATTAAATGGTTTTGATTATATTAAACTAAAAAGCTTTTGTACAAACAAAAACAATGTAGTCAAAATCAGAAGGGAAACAACAAATTGGGAAAAAATCTTTATAACAAAAAACTCTGACAGGGGTCTAATTACTCAAATATATACGGAGTTAAAGCAATTGTATAAAAAATCAAGCCAATCCCCAGTTGAAAAATGGGCAAGAGACATGAATAGGCAATTTTCAGGTAAAGAAATCAAAAGTATCAATAAGCACATGAGAAAGTGTTGTAAATCTCTAATAATTAAAGAAATGCAAATCAAAGCATCTCTGAGGTATCACCTCACAACGAGCAGATTGGCTAAAATGAAAGAAGGGGAGAGTAATGAATGTTGGAGGGGATGTGGCAAAATTGGGACCTTGATGCATTGCTGGTGGAGTTGTGAACTGAGCCAACCATTCTGGTTGGCAATTCGGAATCATGCTCAACGGGCTATAAAAAAATGCCTTTGATCCAGCCATACCATTGTTGGGTTTGTACCCCAAAGAAATCATAGATAAACAGACTTGTATGAAAATATTTATAGCTGTGCTTTTTGTGGTGGCAAAAAACTGGAAAAGGAAGGTATGTCCTTCATTTGGGGAATGGCTGAACAAACTGTGGTATATGCTGGTGTTGGAATACTATTGTGCTAAAAGGAATAATAAACTATAGGAGTTCCAGGTGAACTGGAAAGACCTCCAGGAACTGATACAGAGTGAAAGGAGCAGAGCCAGAAGAACATTGTACACAGAGACTGATATACTATGGTAAAATCGAATGTAATGGACTTCTGTATCAGCAGCAATACCATGACACAAGACAGCTCTGAGGGATTTATGGTAAAGACGCTACCCACATTCAGAGGAAGGACTGCAAGAGAGGAAACATATAAGAAAAACAACTGCTTGAATGCATGGGTTGGGGTGGACATGATTGGGGAGCCTCGAAACTACCACACCAATGCAACTATCAACAATTTGAAAATAGGTCTTGATGAAGGACACATGACAAAACCAGTGGAAATGTGCATTGGCCATGGGTGGGGGGAGTGAGGCGGATGAAGGGGAAAGTAGGAGCATGAATCATGTAACTATGTTAAAAATGAATATTAATAAATGTTTAAATTTTAAAAAAAGTAAAAAAAAACAATTAAAGAAGAGATAAATCAGTACTTTCAAGTCTTGAGAGGCTGGAAGGTCAAAGTAGGCTGTCAGTAGCAAAGAATTAATTTTCTAGGTTTTGGTAGAGGTTGGACAAGAAACAGCCATCCCAGTAAAGCTAACTTAAGAGATGTACTTAACTAGGTTAAGGGTAATGAACAGGCTTCAGAACTGTCAGGGATTTAGGGAGATGTCTACCTAAAGAATACAATGCTTTCTCCCAGTGGGATGGGTAGATGAAAACAGTTGGTCCCAAAGATCATGACAGCAGCTGAAGCAGGTGCTGTGGAGTGCTTAGAACTTGGTCAGACATAGAAGACTCTAAGGTCATCCAATACATAAAAGACTATCAATAGTCATTCTGACTTTTGCCTTGCTACTGGACTTTGATGACTCTGGAAAAGAGAGTGAGGTTAATGACTGTGCAACTCTGCCTCAATTCAATTCAATTCATGCACAAGTCAAGACATCACCCCATGACATCATTGTTCCTTTTCAAAAAATGAAAGACAAACAACAAGCAAACCTCAGGCAGTTGGATATTTGAAAGCCTGAGATGAGAAGATAAGCATGTTTTAGGAACATTAAGATTTCCTATGAAAAGTATAAGGAAATATGAGGCCAGCAAGACCTATTTCAAAAGAGAGGAAGTGCTTTCATCTACCTTCTAAAATAAATAAAAAGATAAGAAACAACATGTTTAAGGTCAATAAGCATTTATTAGCTGCTTGCTGTGTGCCATTCACCATCTTAAGTGTTGAGGATAAAATGAAAGGCAAGACAGTCCCTGTGCAGAAGCTTTCAATCTAATGGAAGGAGACAACAGCCACACAAATATATCCAAAGTGAATTATATGTTTAAAGAGAGACAGATCTTTGATTAAAAGGGTTTCAGAAAGGCTTCCCCCAAAAGAATGGATTTTAGGTGAGATTTGAAGCAAGTCCAAGAAGCCATGAAGTGGAGATGAGGAATGAAAGCATTTGAGACCTGGGAGACAGTCATTGAAAATATTCAAAAGGTGGCTCAGTGGATTGAGAGCCAGGCCTAAAGAGAGGAGGTCCTAGGTTCAAATCTGGCTTCAGATACTTTCTAGCTCTGTGACATTGAGCAAGTCACTTAACCCCCATTGCCTAGACCTGACCACTCCTTCTGCCTTCAAACAAATACACAGTATTGATTCAAAGATGGAAAGCAAGAATTTTTAAAAAAAGAAAGTATTTAGAACTTGTTGAAGAAACAGAAAAGAAGCCAGTATGATTCAATAGCAGAGGGAGCAGAGAAATATAAAGTGTAATGAGACTGGAAAGATGTAGTGTGGTGGGTTATAAAGAGCTTTGAATGCCAAATAGAGGATTTTGTATTTGATATTGAGGTAAGAGGGATAGAAGGACCGACAGGGGATGGAAATCCATATGTACAGCAAATAGAAGAGGCATTCTGCCTCAAGATGGATTTTACATGGCAAAACCTGAAATTTTGAAGGCTGTATGCAAAGGCACCTTCTAGTGATACAGGCCATCCATCATCATGACTATAATTTGGAACAGGACTTCCCAAATCAGAGGTTTCTCCCTCCTTGTCTTACTCAAAGGTTTAATATTTCAGGTAAATGTGAAGAAACGTGAGTGACATCTAACAACTTCTGCTTTTAAAAAAAGGCTGAATAACAACATTGGAATCTATAGTACCTCCCTGAAGGCTGGTGTTTATGAGAAATGTCCAGAGGACAAAAATGTGGTGAGGAATTGGACAATCCCTGTTGGTAACTTACTTTCTGAAACAAGAGATTTGATTACCCTTATCATTATCTGAGCTTGCTGAGCATAGCTCCCAAAGCTATTAGTGGTCGTAAAATTGCCCAGCTGGTTTTAAAATCCTACCATAGTATTTGACTCAGTGACCTCTTCGGTCAATGAATTTCACAGGTTCCTATACATATGCATAAGGCATTATTTACCTCAATTTGTTCTGAAATTACTGCCCTTCATGTTTATAAAGTATCTTCTTGTCCTTATCCTATTATGGGACAAGGTTAAAAAAATAGATTGGCCAGATTTGACTGTGTCCTTTGTAATACTTAAAGTCTCAATCAAGGACTCTTCTAAAGAACTGTAGCTTTAACATCTTTTCTTGAGGAAAACACAATACTAACGGGATTTTATCTAAAGTCCAGTTTTTGATTCTCATCAGAATTATTAAGGGAAATGTAGATGAGGATACATTCTCTTCAACTTAATATTATAACTCAGTGTATTCCAATTTAAATGCATCTAATTATTATATATCTTTAATATCTTAAAGAGCTATTATCAGCCAATAAGGATAATTCAAGTTCATAACCATTCATTCATTCATTGAACATATATGTTAAAACCCTTGTTTAAAGGCACTGTGAAAACATAGATGACCCCTATCCCCACCCCAACAAAGCATCTCTTCACTTAAGGAGTCTACATTTAACATAGGATAAGATTTACATTTTTCCCTAATCAATGGCTTTAATTAAAATACTTTGGCACTTCCAGAGGAGAGATCACCATATTAAAAATTGCTATATTGGAAACAATGCATTCACCTGAAGGGATAGGTTCAGGTTTATTCAAACAAACTAGTCTTGTGTCCATTTCAGTTCAATGCCTCAGAAAAATGAGGTTTTTTTTCTGCTGGATTGGTCTAGGATGACTTAGTCCCTCCAAAGGCAGAAGAAGGGAATTGATGACCTTCTGGTGTTTTACTTTTTTTCTGTTTGGCCTTGGACTCTATTAGAAAAGAGATTAACTCCTCATGTACTCAACAAACCTTATTGTGTGTTTATGCATTCACACACACACATGTATGAGCTCTACCTTCTGTCACTTTCCTCTAACTATCCACATCTTAGGTAGCAGTTAAATTCTGTATAGGAATGGACATTTTATTCCATATTTTCAAAGTATTGGTTTGATTCATAAGTAGACATATTAGATCAATATATATATATATATATGTGTGTGTGTGTGTGTGTGTGTGTGTGTGTGTGTGTGTTGTGTGTGTATTTTTTTAATTTGTAGAGAACAAATTCATTGAATAGTATGTCTTACTACTCCTATATTCAGAGACTCTAGATGGCCAGAATAACTTTCAGCTAACTACTGGATAGCTCCACCTGGATATTCCACCAGCATTTTACAATCAATATGTCAAAAGCCAGTCAACTGGAGCAGCTAGGGTGGCTCAGTGCATAGAGAGTCAGGCATAGAAATGGAAGGTCATGTATTCAAATCTGGTTCCAGATACTTCTTAGCTTTGTGACCCTGGGCAAGTCATGACCCCAGTTGCCTAGCCTTTACCACTCTTTTGCTTTGGAACCAATATTTAGCATAATTATAAGTCAGAAAGTAAAGGTTTAAAAAAAGCCAGTCATCTTTCTTTCAACCTCTGTTCCTCTTCTTGCTGCTTTTTTTTGGTTGTTAATGACCAGACCATGATTCTCCCAGAAATCAAGTCCAAAGTATTAGTATCCTTAGTTCAGTTCAACATTTATTAAGCATTTGTTATAATGGAAGTTAAAAAAATAGTGTGTCAAAATGTAAATGAAATTGGCCTTAACAGGTAGAAGACTTGGGTTCATGTTCTTCAAATATGTGGTCATATGCAAGGAAACTAATTATAAGTTGCAGAACAGTCACTGATATATTTTGGCAGAGGGAATGACATTGTCCAGAATTATCAACACTGAGGAAATCATAGATATGGACTGAACAAATTAATAATAGCACCTTAGAAGACATTGAGGGTAAAGAAACACAAAAATAAAAACAAATTCTATCCTTAGAAAGCAAACATTCTACTTGTAAGAAATTGTAGACACAGATGACCTCTGAGATTCCTTCTAGTTCTAAAGTAATAATCCTGTGGGAAGTAAACCCAAAGTATATAATAAACAATATAGCAAAGGGAGCATCACCATTTGGGAAGATGGAGGAATGCTTTGTGGAATATGTGGCATCTGAGCTCAGCCACGAAGGAACATAAAGATTCTATGGAGGGAAGATTTTGTGGCATTCTCTCCATCATGCCTTTTTCAGGCATTAGCAAGGAGATAAAAATCTTCTAGATGTCTAGAATTGTCTAGAGGCATCTTCACTCAGTTCTGGAAGGGAGCACAGTCCCAGTTCCAAAGTTAAAACATGCTCAGATCTTGAGTTGCAAGGCACCATTATTTCTCAGGACTTCCCCTGCCCACTTGGCTTGCTGTGGGCAGGGGAAGCCCTTAGAAATAATGGTGTCTTGCAACTCTACATACAACTCTAGGTCCAGGATCCCCTAGGCTGTAACCTCAAGTAAGGTGAGTATGGTCACCGGCAGCAGAAACTGAGGACAAAGGGAAACAGAACAAGACACATGACACACAACACTCTCAGACACACCAATGAGGAAGTGGTCTAAAAAGAAGAGTAAGCAGAGAGATGTATCTCACTCCTTTTTATCTACAGCTTCAGCTCATGACTATCTCTTTTTCTTGGTGTGGTCTGGGATTGAAGATTTCTTTCAACCCATGTAATACCAAGGAAAAGAAATCAAGTAAACATATCTTAAGAGATAAAATTTGTTAGGTTAAGATTCTTCTTTGATTTGTCAGCAGCAAAGTAACCACAACATAGTGATTATGTCTCTGAAATCTAGGCTGTATTCATATCCCACATCCATTGTTGAGTGACATCTCAAAATGGGAGCAATGAACCACAATCATAAAATGACTTTTACATCAGGAAATAGACTAATAATCTTAGTCTAAGTCTTCAGAAGCAAAGCCCTACCTTCTTCTAAACTCCATGATATCTCCACTTGTCTTGGATGAAGAGAGGTAATATGATGTGGTGAGAAGAGGCCTAGATTTGGAGATCAAATTTTGGTGGTTTGGCTTTTTACCTGTCATTAGTTACTTACATAATTTGGGTCACTGAACCACTCTGAGCTTGGTGTTCTCACTTGTATAGTTAATGAAGGAATGATATTAAAAGTGCTGTCCAGGTATAAAATTATTCATTTTTATCCACATTTGGCAGGAGAACAACATGTAGATAAGAGGAATAATGAGAAATATGGCTGAAAAGTTATACAGAGACCTGACTTTAGAGGTATTTCATTATCAGCCAAGTGATTTGAGACTCAATTTAACAGGTGATAGGGAGATGTGGAAGACTTCTGAGTGTGAGTAGAATGTAGAAAAAGCTGTCTTCCTGACACCAACCTAATAGCTATGAGCAGAATGATTTAGAGAAGCATCAACTTGTTCTTGAGGAACAACTAGGAGAGTCTGCAATAATCTAGACAACAGATTAATAAAACAAATGGGAAGCAAGGAACAGATAGGAAACATTGTAAAAGAAGATTCAAAAGAGTTTGACCTCTGAATGTTAGCTAGGGGTATGTGATAGAAAGGAAGGGACAAGAAGTTCCAGATAACCCTAGGTTCTCTGCCATCAAAAGTTGAGACATTTGTGATGATACTGCTAGATAAAGGGAATCAAAAGGAAAAATTCATCTTGGAGATGGGAGGTAACAAATAGGCTAATAAGACATGTCCCATATCTTCAGTTGTGTCAAGAGAGGTCAATTTTCATTTAGTACAAGTCAATGTAGCAAGAAAACATAAAGAGAGAGGGAGTGGGAAATTCCATTTAGGGTGATTGTTGTAATTTAAAGTCTGATATGTTTTGGAAAGAAGCCAGAGTTTCACTGAGATAACCCAAATGTCAGTGCTAGAGAGGCTGTCTAGATTTCTGGAATAAAAAAAATGGTTCAATTTCAGTGTAACAGGAGGTCTCCAGTAGAGTATCCCAGGAATTTTTCCTTGATTATGAGGTTTATTATTTTTAATCAGTGACTTAGTCAGAGACAGATATACTAGATTCATCAAATTTTCAGGTGACAAACATTGGAGAGAAAACTAGCACACTGGATGACATACAGGACAAAACATTATTGGGCTGTCTCAAGATGAAATCAAATCAGAAAGCATGTAAAGAAAGCACTTGGAAACAAAATTTCTCATAAACATAATATATAGGAGTCACACATAGAAACCAATTCTGAAAAAGAAAGTTCGGGTGTGACCATATTGCTCTTTTATTCAACAAACTGTATTGGTTCCCTACGGTCATTAGGAAATGATGTATAAATATTTCTGTTTAGTATTCAAAGCCAATCATTCCCTACCCACTCCTACCTCTGTAGTGTTCTTAAACCATGGGAAGAGTCCTCAAATCTAATGCTATCCTGGACTGAATTAGGAGGTTCGTAGCTTCTAGAAAAAGGGGGATGTCAATGTTCTTTGCTATTTCAGAACAAATCTGAAGCACTGGGTTCAGTTCCACTCAATACAGTTCAGCAAGAATATTAAAAAGGTAGCGTTCAGAGATGGGCAAATTGTTCTATGAATATCCTTTGAAGGAGTCTTTAACCTGGACATAAAATGACTTTCTAGAGACATGATACTACATTCATAAGTATTAGACTTGTAGGGATTATAAATGTTTTGTTTGGTTCCAGTGGGTAGGACTAGGGTCAACTGTAGGAAGTTGCAAAGAGTAACATTTACACTTGTTACCAGGAAAGAAAGAAAAAAACTTTTAAAAATAATTAAAGTAATTCAAAAGTGTAATAACCTAGCTTCAGAAATAGTAGGTTCACTTTCACTGGTTGTCTTCAGATAGATGTTGGACAGCCACTTTTCCAGAATGTTACAGTGGGGATTCCTTTTAGATAGAAGTTTCATTAGGTTGTCATTTTGGTGACTTCTAGCTCAAACCCTGTGATTTTTTAATGCAGAGTAGGCTTAATTCTCCATCACTGGAAAATTGTAATATTCCTTTTCCCACAGGATAGAACATAGTTCAACTTCTCAGCAGAAAGTCCTCAGCTAAATTTGTTAGGAGAATTTTTTTTAACAAAAATTAATTCCTGTTTTTTTTAGATCATGGAAAAAAGTCAATCATTCTAGAATATTGTCTTTCTATAAAATTTATCAGGATTGTGCAGTGTGTCAAAGATGGCAGTAGTACTCTAGCACTATCAGTAGAGAAAGTACTTTGAATTATTTTAAATTTGCCTAAATTACTTCTATCTGACTTTCCAGATCTTTAGCTCTACAAATTGATGTATCTCACAACACCCAGTCTTTGTCTAGAGGACTTTAATCTTCTCTATCTATACTCTTTTGGTTTGAAATATTATCAGCACTTGTGTTTCCAACTCTTATCTCTATAAAAATGCTTCACAAACCTCAGAAATCCAGCCCTCATTTCTTTCATGAATTCTGATAAGACATCATAGGACATATAAATTGGAAATTTAGTAGACATTTCAAATTCAACATGTTCAAAAAAGAACTTATTACTTTTCTCTTACAAAATTTTTTTATTTACTCTTAACTTCCCTATTTCCATTGAAGGTACCACCATTATTCCAGCTATGCAGGTTAACAATCCAGAAACCATCTTCACTGAATATATGAACATTCTGGAATATATGAATAAGTGGAAGTTATTAACTTCCACATTCAAACAGTTGCCAAGTCTTTAATTTTGTCTCTACAGCACCTCTTGTATCTATATCTATCCTTTTGCTCAGAGAAACAGCAATATGATTACAAAAACTTCCTAATTAGCTTCATTGCCCCCTAGTTTCTCCCATCTACCTTCTACAGTGTGTATCATCTACGTAGCTTCCAGATTAATTTTCCTAAAACACATATTTTAACATGTCACTCCTGTGCTCAAGATGCTTCATGGGCTTCACATTGCTTCTTACATAACATAAAACACTTGTGTTGACATTTAACACCATTTTCAATCTACATCCATTGCCTTTCCAGGTTGAAGACTTATTCCTTCCATGTACTTTAAATTTCATCCAAAGCAATTTACCTTCACATTACCTTCCATCACCCACCACCCTACCATTGTTCAGACTGTACAACATCACCTTCCCACCCCCTCTTCAAATCATCTCTTTTCTCATTTTTTTCTAGATCCCCTATTTTTTGTTCAAAATTCAAAATTCAATTCAAGTTATTGAGACAAAGAAGATCAAGGCACAAATTCAGAAGGCGAGAGTGAGATCCAAAGAGCTTCATCCAAAACTTTAAAGAAAAGTGGGAATTAGTCTCAGGTTCTGGGAGAACTCAAAAAGTATTTCAAAAATCAAATAAGAGAGGCAGAAGAAAAATAGGGAAGAGAATTGGCCAAGTAGAAAAAAGTACAAAAATGCAATGAAGAAAGTAGAATTGGCCAAATGGAAAAGGAAGTTCAGAAGCTCAATGAAGAAGATAACTTCAAATTTTAAACTGAGCAAGTAGAAGTTAATGACTTCATGAGATATCAAGAAACAATATAACAAAGTTAAAATAATGAAAAAAATATATAATATCTCATTGGAAAAACAACTGAGCTGGACAAAAATCCAAGATAGAAAATCTAAGAAAGGATTACATGAAAGTCATGATAAGAAAAAAGACATCATATTACAAGAAATTATGAAATAAAACTCCCCTGTTGTTCTTGAACAAGAAGGTAACATGAAAATGAAAATAATATGCCAATCAACTTATGAAATAAATTCCAAAATGACAACTCCTGCGAATATTACAGCCAGATTCCAGAGTTCCCATGTCAAGGGTTATGATTAAAAGCAAAACACTTGTATGAAGGGATAGAGTGAAAGGAGAGAAAAAGAGGAGGATCAATAGGAGAAAAAAAGGTAGAATGGAATACCCAATTAGTAACCACACTGCAAGCAACCAGAAAGAATGTCAGTGCCAGATCTACAACTGTACTATAAAGCAGTAATAATAAAAATAATCTGGTCCTGGTTAAGAAATAGAATACTGTCTGTATCTTGAAGATATACAAAAATGAGAAAGGACACATTTGTACAAAAATATTCATACTAGCTTTTTTTAGGCTGACAAGGAATTGGAAATTGAGGGGATGTCCATCAATTGAGCAATGGCTGAACAA
The DNA here is from genome assembly GCF_016433145.1 of Gracilinanus agilis. Classification (NCBI taxonomy): domain Eukaryota; kingdom Metazoa; phylum Chordata; class Mammalia; order Didelphimorphia; family Didelphidae; genus Gracilinanus; species Gracilinanus agilis. The sequence continues at coordinate 52,116,327 of NC_058135.1, forward strand.
AATGTGATACATGATGGTGATGGAATACTACTATGTTATAAGAAATGATGAGCAGGATGATTTGAGAAAAAATCTGGAAAGATCTACATGAAGTGATGTAGAATGAAATAAGCAGAACCAGGAGAACATTATACACAATAATAGCAATATTGTATGATGATCAACTGTGAAATATCTAGCTACTCCTAGAAATACAATGATCCAGGGCAATTTTGAAGGACCTATAAGAAAGAATGCAACCACTTTCCAAAGAAAGAACTGTTGGAGTTGGAATGCAGAGTAGTCTCTCAGAAGCAAAGCATACTATTTTCCACTTTAATTTATTTGAGTCTTTATTTAGAGGTTTTGGTTTTATATGAGCATTCTCTTACAACAATGATCACTAGGGAAGTAAGTCTTGCATGATAAAACATATAACCCAGATAAAATTTCTTACTGTCTCTGTTAGAGTGGAGGGAAGTGAAGGAGAGAGATGGTTTGGATCTTATAATTTCTGAAAATGTTTGCTGAAAATTATTACATGGAATTGAAAAAATAAAATGTAAAAAGAGAAAATTGAAGTAGTTCACAGTCCAAAACATAACATGTTCAAGGGATTTCAGAGTACAATTATTGTAACATCTTCATTTTACCACTGATAAAATTCAGGTTATGTTAATTGGTTTGACCAAACTCGACCAAAGTAACTGAAGAATATTAATTTGAGACTAGTTTTATCTGACTCTAGAGCCAATCACTAGTACTACTACTACTGCTGCTGCTGCTGCTGCTGCTGCTGCTGCTGCTGCTGCTGCTGCTGCTGCTGCTGCTGCTGCTGCTGCTGCTACTACTACTATTAATACTACTACTACTAGTAAGTATAAAGTCTTATTCCAGTGTCTCATCCTGGTATGAAGGAGAAAGTAATTTATTGATGACTCTGTTAAACTGGTGTAAAAGAGAGACTCTTACAGATCATGTTAAAATGGAAAGACTAAAAATTAGCTTGGTAATGAATTGCCCTATGAAGAAAAATTTGAGAAACATTTTAACAAAAAGTAGATGACCAAGCAATTATCATTATTATTTATTTATTGGACCACAACAACTCATGAAGTCATGTGCTAAGTAAGGTTTGCCACAGATTTCTAGTCAATAGAATTCCACAATAATTACATCATATCTCTTTTGAAATACTATGAAAACTATATAGCATTTTCCTCAACAAACCAACAAGGAAATTCATTTAAATATTATTTCCATCTTATATATTAGAAAACTGAGGCATTGAGAAGTAAGATGACTTAACAGTGTTTAATTTATTTCAGAGGTCAGAATGGAAGTCTTTATTACGTCCAAGTCAAGTACTTTTGCCACACAACTCCGATTCTATAAAGTTGACTGATCTTGTGTGCACATGTGTATGTGTATATTTGTGTGCATGTCTTGTGTGTGTGTGTGTGTGTGCATTTGTGAGAGAGAGAGAAAGAGAGAGACTGGGGAGAGAGAGAGAGAGAGAGAGAGAGAGAGAGAGAGAGAGAGAGAGAGAGAGAGAGAGAGAGAGAAGGGCACAGAGAGACAGAGAGAGACAGGGACAGAGAGATAGGGACAGAGAGACAGAAAGAGAGACAGGGAAAGAGAAAGAAAGAGAGAAAGAGACAGGGACAGACAGAGAGAGAGAGAGAGAGAGAGAGAGAGAGAGAGAGAGAGAGAGAGAGAGGGAGGGCAGGCCTGGTACAAATTCCATTCCTAGCTTTTCTGAGGTCCCAGAAAAGCTTGTTGTATTTAGGTTAGAGAGGGAGAAGTGGTATTGTCCTCCATAATAGGAACATAACTTAGAATTCTGATCATTTGAGAAGAAAGTTTGGGTGCATCATTGTGGGGCAGGATAATGTACATTGGTTCCATTCAGTTACACCTAGAAAAAGATTGTCTATCCACCAGAGAGTGCAGCTTTATTCTTTGTAGAATAACTAATCCCTTCCCCTCCAAATAAATCTAAGGAAGATGTAAAAGAGAGAAGCTATCCCCAGAAGAGGAATGATACCCTTGGAGAGGGAAGATGAGCGTGATAAACATAGCAAAGGACCACAACATGTAGCAGTTGCTGGTCAGAGGCTGATCTAGGGGAGAAAGTATGGCTCTCGGATCTTGGCACTGATTCAAAACTCCAATCATTCCACTTTACTTATGACCCTCTAATCTTAATAGTCAAACATGCTGGTTTAAACATAGAGGTAACGGAGGTGAAGGATGGGATGAAAGGGCAGTGAGAAAAGAGCCAATGCAGAGGGAAAATAAAACTACAGAGAAAAAGCAATTCAAACATGTGGATAGCATTCTAATAAGCCTTCCTATAGTGAGATGAAATTAGAGCCCTCCAAAAGAAGAATTAGAATACTGCTCTATCACACCTCAAGTCCCACAATTACTTAAAGCCTCTGCTGTAGATTTTGCTTTTCAAACCTTTAATAATCTTCATTACTAACCCATTTATTATCCCCAATTTCTCTGCCTCCTTCTTCATTTATGAAGCTCATTCTATACCATGCTACCCTTCTTTTTTAACCAAGCTCTTTCTTTTGGTTGCCTAGCCTGATCATATTCAAACTGCCTCTTTCTCATTAAAGTTGTGGCATGTCTCTGCTCCCAATCTTAGTTCTTTCCTGATTGTTGTCTATTTCTTTATCCATTCTTGGTGATTGAATAGCTTCCATAGTTCCCCTTAATTTGCTTTCTCTTTCCTACCTTTGTGTCTTTTTAATGGCCTCCACCATGGCTGAAAGAATTCCTACCATCCATTATTGAACTATGCACATTTGAATTTTTTTTCAAAAAAGGATCAGTGGTGGCAGTGGAAGGAGGGCTGAACATGGAGTGGTAGCAGACCCAACTCTATTACTTAGAAAAATCATATAGCTATTGTGCACCTAAGTTTCCTCATTGGTATAATTAAGTGGTTATAGTAGATAAGCTGTATAATCACTTCCAAAGCTAGAATGCATTTATATACACATTTCTTAAATTTCTTTCCAAAGAAATGGCTTGATAGCAAACTCCAAATAAAAATAAAGATCATTAACCAAACAGCAAAAATGTCTAAGCTTCTCTTCTATGATATTCTGCTACTCCTACCTTAAAAACTACTATTTTTGACCCCCCAGCTAAAATCCTCCCTTCTGTAGGATACTTTTCCTGATCCATTGCAATTCTAATTTATTTATTGTACCCAATTTACCCTATAGTTTCCTTATTATTTGCACATATTTATTTACATGCTATCTCCACTATTGGATTGTTAGCTCCTTGATAGCAAGCATTGCCTTTTAAAAACTTTTCTTTTATTTGCTTAGCTCTTAATACAAAACTTGACATATTCTAAGTATTTAATAATTATGAAAAGACTGATTCATGATCAATCTGGGTATTGTATTATTTAGATGGAAAGGCAGTGTCAAGCCACAACCAAATGAAGTAGAAGATGATTATTTGGTCAATAGGATAACATAACCACAGGGATGATGATTCATTAGCATAGGAACTTCTTTTTCAGGAAGAGCATTTTTCTAGTTCAGATCTATGCTGCTGTACATTTTATGGATTTAGAGTACCCAAGGGCAGCAAAAAAAGTTAGATGGCTTCCTGAGGTCAACACAACTGATAGGTATTATAAATTGGACTTAAATATTGCCTTACCCACTCAAGGAACAAGTCTTTATTCACTATGCTTCACTGTCTTTCCATCAGTTGATATTGAAAATTATTAGCCAGGAACAGTACTTGCTTACAGAGCCCAAATATCCTGATTAATTTTTTGTGCCATGTAGTCTTAGCCCAAGCTTCCTGTATGGGGATGCACTTGAGGCTATTAAATAGTACCCTGTTGTGGCTTTTTTTTTCCCTGGCATGTAATTTAGTTGCTTGTGCTATGGCTCTTTCCACATCTTCAAAGCATATTCTGGCAGCATGCTGCTTCCCCATCACCTTGGGCATGAATTGCTCTTTCCCCTTTTTCACAGAGCTGGGAATGGGCCAGGTGCTAATTGCATTGTAATGACCAGTAGGGCAGAACCTCACTAATGAGTTCTGACATCTCCTCGCCTTGGGTTCAATAGGAAAATGATACCTACATTTGTGATTGTTTCCTCCTTCTGATAAACAAGATGTTTAACATTATCTATTTTATCTGCAACTGAGGTTGTTCATTTATGTTATTATATGAATATTTGCGGACAGAATAAACAATCCTCTTCTTAGTAATCAAGCACCAAAAGCAGACAATTAATGGATGTTAAAAAATACAAATGAAAAGTTAGAGAACATCCAAGCCTTTCATTTTTCCACATTTAAAGAAATACAGTAAATAAAGCTGTCTTCACTTTTTTGACATCTTGCTAACAGTGAGGCTGTTAAACTACTCTTAACACAGAAAGAGTTTTCCTTTGCGGATTCTATTTTATTTATCATCAAGATGCTTAAGAGACAGTGCCTGTGGGGTGGAGGCAGAAAAGCATATTGCCTAGGTGCTAGAGAATGCTTCTTCCTTATAATAGATTTTTTTTCTTTTTTCAGAGTGTCTCCAAATCCTAAGAGCATCTCCAGTTAGTTCCTCTCACCCGTTTTTCCCTTCCCTTCATTTTACTTAATGTAGTCCTCCACTCCTTTTTGCTTTTATAAATATAATATAGAATGATTTCAGAATCTTGCAGATTAAAAACAATGGGAAACATCATTAGGATTTTATGCTTTCTTTGGAGTACACACACACACACAGAGAGAGAGAGAAAGAGAGAGAGAGAGAGAGAGTGAGAAAGAGAGAGAGAGAGAGACAGAGAGAGAGACAGAGAGAGAGAGAGATTTCCTCCCTTTTGGATGAAATGTCATGAAAGTAAAGTATGAAGCTTTGACAGATGTGAAAATGGAAGAATGTTTGCCATTTGTCTTAATGTTATTTCTGAACATTTTGATGATTCCTTTTCCCTTTCCCACTCTCCACTAAAAAAAAAAAATATAAAAAAGGAAAAGAAGTCTCTTTGGGCATGTGACTATTTTTTGAAAGTCAAACAAGAGGCACAGCAAGACAAACAGGTGACTTTCGGGTTAAGATGGTGGCAGAGTAGAGGCAGGGTGACTTTCTCTCCTTACTAATGGATATAGAGTACATCCAAAGGACAAGAAAACAAAATCCAGATGAAATAAGGGACCCCACAATAGGGCGCATATGGAAGGTACATAGGATTTGGGCACTTCCATGCTGTAAGAGGGGCAAATAGCTCCCATCAAAATGCAAAGGGATCACCCCTCCCCAACCCCACCCACAGTACCAGAGTCAGAGGCTGTGTTCCACAGTTAGAGCCAGTGGGGGCAAAATATCTAGCCCCTAGGCAGGTAGCTGGCACTACTAGGAGCTTGCCCCTGAGAGCAGCAAGACCTGAGATCTCAGGTGGCTGGAAAACTCAGACCTAGGACACAGGAGTGGGGCTGAGAGAGACAGAAGCAACACCCAGCAAGCTCAGACTCAGGGGAAAATCTCAGGGGGAGGAACAAGCATGGGCAAAGTCCCAAGCTCTGGGCAGCTAGCTAGGAACATGGGGTCTTCACCCTAAAAACAGCTAGACCAGAGACTCCAGGAGGGTCCCCAGAGAAGCCAAGAGACTCACAAATTAGCCTCAGGCAAAAAAACTGCTCCCTAACTCCATAAAAAGAGAATCAGATTGCCTTCCTCAGCCTTCTGGCAGATAAAACATAATGATGCCAATCAAGGCCAATCAAGAAATAAACAAGAAGGGGCAGCTGGGTAGCTCAGTGGATTGAGAGCCAGGCCTAGAGACGGGAGGTCCTAGGTTCAAATCTGGCCTCAGACACTTCCCAGCTGTGTGACCCTGGGCAAGTCACTTGACCCCCATTGCCTACCCTTACCACTNCCTATAAGTCAATGCACAGAAATTAAGGGTTTAAAATAAAAAAAAAAATTAAAAAAAAAAGAAAGAAACAAGAAGACTAAGAAAAAAAGCTCAAACACTTGATAACTTCTGCACAGAAAAAAACCCAGAAAACGGAGGAGGACAAGCAATTAAAGACATCCAAACCTTCCCCCCCAAAATGAAAATGGGTCACAAGATCTTGAAGAGTTCAAATCTGAGATCATGAGAAAGATGGAAGAGATCTCACAAGAAAATAACAGTTTAAAAGGCAGAATTTTGCCATTGGAAAGTGAGGCTCAGAAATAAGATGAATTGATAAGCAAACTGAAGACCAGAAATGACCAACTGGAAGCCTTGAAGAACCAAATAGACCAGACTGAAAAGCAAAACAAATCTCTAAAGGATAGAATTGAGCAATTAGAAGCCAATGATCTCTCAAGACAGCAAGAACAAATAAAACAAAGTCAAAAGACTGATAAAATAGAAAGAAACATGAAATACCTCACTGAGAAATTGATATATCAAGAAAACAGGTCTAGAAGAGACAACTTAAGAATCATTGGTCTTCTTGAAAAACCAGAAATTAATAGAAATTTGGACTCCATACTAAAAGAAATTATTCAGCAAAACTGCCCTGAAGTTCTACAAGAGGGAAATATAGACATTGAAAGGATCCATAGATCCCCCTCTATACTAGACTCTGAAAAGACAATCCCCAGGAATATAATAGCCAAATTCAAGAGCTTCCAAGTAAAAGAAAAAATATTACAAGAAGCCAGAAAGAGACAATTCAAATATCAAGGAGCACCAATCAGGACCACACAGGACCTGGCAGCCTCCACACTAAAAGACCGCAAGGCTTGGAATATGATATTGAGAATGGCAAGAGAACTGGGTCTATAACCAAGGATTACCTACCCACGAAAACTGACTATATACTTCCAGGGGAAAGTTTGGGCATTCAACAAGATAGATGATTTCCAAGTATTTGTACAGAAAAGACCAGGACTAAATGGAAATTTTGATATCCAACCACAAAAATCAAGAGAAACATGAAAAAGTTAATAAGAAACAGAGGGGAAAGAAAGAAAACTTGTATTTTTTAAATTTGCCTCTTTAAGAGCTTCAATATGATCTAATTATTGGTATTCCTATGTGGAGAAATGTTATGAATAATTCTCTTTAAGGAATTCTATTCACTGTTATAGTATTCACTATTATAATAATTAGAAGAATTATTCATAGGGAGAGGTTGGAATACTAAATGGTCTAAGATGATATGGGGGTGGGAAAGAGGGAGGTGAATAATAGAGGACACCAAGAGAACCTTGAATGAATAATAAAAATAGGATATTCTATTACACACAAAGAGGGCATGGGAAGGGGAAGGGATGAATACTTTTATAAGAAGGAGAGGAAGAGAGCATTAAGAGGTAATATTTAAATCTTACTCTCAGTGTAATTAATTCTATTTCATATAAAAGACCAGGACTAAATGGAAAGTTCTATATCCAACCACAAAAACCAAGTGAAGTATGAAAATGTAAATAAGAAACAGAGGGGAATGAAAGAAAATTCTTATTCTTAAATTTACCCCTTTAAGGGTCTTAATAAGATCAAATTATTTGTATTCCTATATGGAGAAATGTTATGTGTAATTTTCAAAAACTGTATTCACTATTATAGTAATTAGAAGAATTATTCATAGGGAGAGGTTGGAGCACTAAATGGTCTAAGATGAGATGGGGCAGTGAAAAAAAGAGGGAGGGTGAGATGTAGATGTCATTAAGAGGAACCTGAATGAAAAGAAAAATAGGATATTCTATACTACACAAAGAGAGCATGAGCAGGGGAGGGATCAATACTATTATAAAAAGGAGAGGAAAAGAGCATTAAGAGGTAATATTTAAACTTTACTCTCAGCAGAATTAACCCTGAGAGGGAAGAGTAGCTATATCCATTGGGATATAGAATTCTATCTAACCCTACTGAGAAAGTCAGAAGGGATCAGTCAAAGGGAGCAGGGGAGTGGGGAAGTCAAAAAATGGAGGGGATATCCACAGTTAGGATAACACAGAATCTGGCTGCATCTACATTGAAGGACTGGAAGGCATGGAACACAATATTCAGGAAAGCAAGAGAACTGGGTCTACAACCAAGAATCAACTATCCAGCAAGACTAACTAAATTATTGCAGGGGAAAGTATGGTCATTCAATAAAATTGAGTACTTCCAAATATTCATCAAGAAAAAACCAGACTTAAACAGAGAGTTTGTTGCCCAAACCCAGAACTCAAGAGAATTAACATAAGGTAATTAAGAGAATGGGGGGAGGAGAAAAAAAATCTTTTCTTTATGGGACACAAGTTCAATCAATTTATATCCCAAGAAGAAAAGAAGGTATTGGCAAATATTAAAAATTATTATTACCAACAGGGTATCTAGAAGAAGTTTACATAGAGGGAACAGGGACAAACTGTATAAGATGAAATGTCAAGATATATATATATATATATATATATATATATATATATATGTAAAACTGGGGGAAGAAGATAACAATAAGCAAAAAAGGAAAGCAAACAAAAAGGTATAAATTTATATTCCATAAAGAAGCACGTGGGATCAACAGGGAAAAATAACAATACACTGTAATGGTAAAGAGGTTAGAGAGAGGGAATATTCAATACTTAAGTGCATTGAAATCAATTTAGAGAAGAACAATTAGATCCATAGGGGCAGAAAATTGATTTGCACCCAATAGAGAAGTAAAAGGGTAACAAAGGGACTGGTAGAGAGGGAAGCAATACTAGGGAGGGAGAGGGCTTGGGGGGAGAGCACTGCGTGGCTTTAAAGAGCAATGAGGGGAATAAGAAGGGAGGGGGAGAAAGGGAAGTACAACAAGGGAGGGGATTATAGGAACTGATTAAAAACAAAACACTGGTATAGAAGGAAACAGTGAAAGAAGAAAGGACAGGACTAGGAGAGAGAATCAAAATGTCTGGGAATGCAGAGTTGATAATTATAACTCTGAATGTGAATGGGATGAACTCACCCATAAAACAGAAGAAAATAGCAGAGTGGATTAGAAACTAAAACCCAACCATATGTTGTTTACAAGAACCACACATCAGACAGAGACAGAAAGTAGTATGAAAATGAGAGGATGGAGCAAAGTCTTTTGGGCTTCAAATGAGAAAAAGAAGGCAGGGGTGGCTATCATGATCTCTGACAAAGCCAAAGTAAAAATAGATAAGGTTAAAAGAGATAGGGAAGGTTACTACATCCTAATAAAAGGCAGTATAAACAATGAATATTCAATATGTCTGCACCGAACTGATAATTTCCAAATCTCTAAAGGAGAAGCTAGTGGAGTTCAAGGATGAAATAGATAGTAAAACCATAATAGTGGGGGACCTGAACCTTCCCCTATCAGATCTAGATAAGTCAAACCAAAAAATAAATAAGAAAGAGATAAGAGAGGTGAATGAAACCCTAGAAAAATTCGAGTTAATACATATTTGGAGAAAAATAATTAGAGACAAAAAGGAATACACCTTCTTTTCAGCAGCACATGGAACATTCACAAAGACCATGTAATAGGGCTCAGAAACATGGCAAACAAATGCAAAAAGCAGAAATAATAAAGGTAACCTTCTCAGATCATAATGCAATAAAAATAGTTATTATTATTAGTAAGAATACATGGAGAGGCAAACCAAAAATTAATTGGAAATTAAATAATATGATTCTCCAAAATAATTTATTGAAAGAACCAATCAGAGAAACCATTAATAATTTCATTCAAGACAATGACAATGATGAGACATCTTACCCAAACTTATGGGATGCAGCCAAAGAAGTTCTAAGGGGGAAATTGATATCACTGAGTGTATATATTAACAAATTAGGGGGGCAGAAGTTAATGAATAGGGCATGCAACTTAAAAAAACTAGAAAATGAACAAATTAAAAATCCTCAGATGAAAACTAAATTAGAAATACTAAAAATCAAAGGAGAAATTAATAAAATCAAAAGTAAAAGAACTATTGAATTAATAAATAAGAGTAGAACCTGGTATTTTGAAAAAACAGATAAAATAGACAAAGTACAGGTTAATCTAATTTGAAAAAGGAAAGAAGAAAACCAAATTAATAGTATCAAAGATGAAAAAGGAGACCTCACCTCTAATGAAGAGGAAATTAAGGCAATCATTAAAAACTATTTTGCCCAATTATATGGCAACAAATTTAGTAATCTAGGTGATGTGGATGAATATTTACAAAAATATAAATTGCCTAGATTAACAGCAGAAGAAATAAAATACTTAAACAATCCAATATCAGAAAAAGCAATTGAACAGGCCATTAAAGAACTCCCTAAGAAAAAATCTCCAGGGCCTGATGGATTCACAAGTGAATTCTATCAAACATTCAAAGAACAACTAATCCCAATACTATACAAATTATTTGATATTATAAGCAAAGAAGGAGTCTTACCAAACTCCTTTTATGACACAAATATGGTACTGATTCCAAAGCCAGGCAGATCAAAAACAGAGAAAGAAAATTACAGACCAATCTCCTTAATGAACATAGATGCAAAAATCTTAAATAGAATACTAGCAAAAAGACTCCAGCGAGTGATCAAGAGAGTTATTCATCATGATCAGGTGGGATTTATACCAGGAATGCAAGGATGTTTCAATATTAGGAAAACCACCCACATAATTGACCATATCAACAGTCTAACAAACAAAAATCACATGATTATCTCAATAGATGCTGGAAAAGCCTTTGACAAAATACTGAAAATAGTAGAAAGTATAGGAAAAAAGGACCTTTCCTAAAATTAATAAACAGTATATATTTAAACCATCAACAAACATCATATGCAATGGGGATAAATTAGAAGCGTTTCCAATAAGATCAGGTGCGAAACAAGGATGCCCATTATCACCTCTATTATTTAACATTGTACTAGAAACACTAACAGTAGCAATTAGAGAAGAAAAAGAAATTGAAGGTATTAAAATAGGCAAGGAGGAGACTAAGCTATCACTCTTTGCAGATGATATGACGGTCTACTTAAAAAATCCTAGAGAATCAAATAAGAAGCTGGTAGAAATAATCAACAACTTTAGCAAAGTTGCAGGATACAAAATAAATGCACATAAACCATTAGCATTTCTATATATTTCCAACACAACACAGCAGCAAGAGGTAGAAAGAGAAATACCATTTAAAATTACCGTAGACAATATAAAATACTTAGGAATCTATCTACAAAAACAAATACAGGAATTATATGAACATAACTACAAAACACTTTCCAAAAAAGTAAAACTAGATCTAAACAATTGGAAAAACATTGATTGCTCATGGGTAGGATGAGCTAACATAATAAAAATGACCATTCTACCCAAATTAATTTACTTATTTAGTGTCATACCTATCAAACTACCAAAAATATTTTTTACTACTTTAGAAAAAACTATAACAAAGTTTATTGGAAGATCAAAAGATCAAGAATATCAAGGGAAATCATGAAAAAAAAACGTGAAGGAAAGTAGTTTAGCAGTACCAGATATTAAGCTATTCTATAAAGTAGCGGTCATCAAAACAGTATGGTACTGGTTAAGAGATAGAAGGGAAGATCAGTGGAATAGACTTGGGGTAAGTGATGTCAGCAAGACAGTGTATGATAAACCCAAAGAGCCCAAAGTGGGACAAAAATCCACTATTTGACAAAAATTGCTGGGAAAATTGGAAAACAATATGGGAGAGATTAGGTTTAGATCAACATCTCACACCATACACAAGATAAATTCAGAATAGGTGAAAGACTTAAATATAAAGAAGGAAACTGTAAGTAAATTAGGTGAACACAGAATAGTATACTTGTCAGACCTCTGGGAAAGGAAAGATTTTAAAACCAAACAAGAGTTAGAGAAAATTACAAAATGTAAAATAAATAATTTTGATTAAATTAAAAAGTTTTTGTACAAAGAAAAACAATGCAACCAAAATCAGAAGGGAAACAACAAATTGGGAAAAAATCTTTATAACAAAAAATTCTGACAGAGGTCTAATTACTCAAATATACAAGGAGCTAAATCAATTGTATAAAAAATCAAGCCATTCGCCAATTAATAAATGGGCAAGGGACATGACTAGGCAATTTTCAGGTAAAGAAATAGAAAGTATCAATAAGCACATGAGAAAGTGTTCTAAATCTCCAATAATTAAAAAAATGCAAATCAAAACAACTCTGAGATACCACCTCACACCTAGAGGAATGGCTAAAATGAAAGCAGGGAGAGTAATGAATGTTGGAGGGCATGTGGCAAAATTGGGACATTAATGCACTGCTGGTGGAGTTTTAAACTGATCCAACCATTCTGGATGGCAATTTGGAACTGTGCCCAAAGAGTGATAAAAGAATGCCTGCCCTTTGACCCTGCCTTACCATTGCTGGGATTGTACCCCAAAGAGATTAAAGATAAACAGACTTGCACAAAAATATTTATAGCAGCACTCTTTGTGGTGGGAAAGAACTGGAAAGCAAAGGTATGCCCTTCAATTGGGGAATGGCTGAACAAATTGTGGTATATGTTGGTGATGGAATACTATTGTGCTCAAAGGAATAATAAAGTGGAGAAATTCCATGTGAACTGGAAAGACCTCCAGGAACTGATGCAGAACGAAAGGAGCAGAGCCATAAGAACACTATATACAGAGACTGATATACTGTGGTAAAATCGAATGCAATGGACTTCCATACCAGCAGCAATGCAATGACCCAATTCTAAGGGATTTATGGAAAGGAACACTACCTACATTCAGAGGAAGAATTGCAGGAGTAGAAGCACAGAAGAAAAACAACTGCTTGGACACTTGGGTTAATGAGGACATGATTGGGGATGTAGACCTGAAAAGACCACACTCATGTAACTTTCAATAATGTGTAAATAATCCTTACTGACCACAAATAATAAAACCAGTGGGAATGTGAATTGGCTACAGAGGAGGGGTGTGGGGGGTTGAGGGAGTGGAGGGAAAAGTAAAAACATGATTTATGTAACCATGGAAAATTTTTCTAAAAATAAAAAAAATTATTTAAAAAAAGTAAACATAATGGAGGGGAGGAGAGAAGGGAGGGAATTCATTAGGCCTTAAGAATGAAAAGAGGGGAATAATAAGGGAGGGGTGAAAAAGGAAATAAATCAAGGGAGGGGACAAAGGGGACTGTTCTAAAACAAACCACTGGTTTAAAAAGAAATTGAGTAAGAAGGAGGGGTTGGATTAGGAGAAGATACCAAAATGTGGGGGAATACACAAATGATAATTATAACTCTGAATGTGAATGGGATGAACTCGCCCATAAAATGGAAGCAAATAACAGAGTGGATTAGAAACCAGAATCCTACCATTTGTTGTTTACAAAAAACACATATGAGGCGGGTGGACATACACAAGTTTAAGGCAAAGGGTTGGAGAAAAATCTTTGAGGCTTCAAATGAGAAAAAGAAGGCAGAAGTGGCAATCATGATTTCTGACATGAATATTCCTCTTTCAGATCTAGATAAATCAAACCAAAAAATAAATAAGAGATAAGAGAGGTAAAGGAAGCCCTAGAAAAATTAGATTTAATAGATATGTGGAGAAAAAAATAAATAGGGACAAAAAGGAATACACCTTCTTTTCAGCTGCACATGGTACATTCACAAAGATTGACCATGTAATAGGGCATAGAGACATTGTAAACAAATGCAAAAGAGCAGAAATAATACATGTAACCTTCTCAGATCATAAAGCAATAAAAATAATAATTAGTAAGGGCACCTAGACAGGCAAATAAAAAACTAATTGGCAATTAAATAATACAATTCTCCAAAACCAGTTAGTTAAAGAAGAAATCATAGAAACAATCAATAATTTCATTGAAGAGAATGATAATGATGAAACATCCTATAAAACTCTGTAGGATACAGCTAAGGCGGTACTCAAGGGGAAATTTATATCCTTGAATGCATACATTAACAAATTAGAGAAGGCTAAGATCAATGAACTGAACATGCAAATTAAAAAACTAGAAAGTGAGCAAATTAAATATCCCCAGATGAAAACTAAATTAGAAATTCTAAAAATCAAAGGAGAAATTAGTAAAATCGAAAGTAAAACAACTATTGAATTAATAAATAAGACTAGAAGCTGCTACTTTGAAAAAACAGATAAAATAGACAAAATACTGCTCAATCTAATTAAAAAAAGGAAAGAAGAAAACCAAATCATCAGTATTAAAGATGAAAAGGGAGACCTCACTTCTAATGAAGAGGAAATTAAGACAATCATTAAAAACTATTTTGCCCAATTATATGGCAATAAATATACTAATCTAGGTGAGATGGATGAATATTTACAAAAATACAAATTGCCTAGATTAACAGCAGAAGAAATAGAATACTTAAGTAATCCCACATCAGAAAAAGAAATTGAACAAGCCGTCAAAGAACTGCCTAAGAAAAATCCCCAGGACCAAATGGATTCACAAGTGAATTCTATCGAACCTTTAAAGAACAACTAATTCAAATACTATACAAACTATTTGACATAATAAGTAAAGAAGGAGTTCTACCAAACTCCTTTTATGATCCAAATATGGTACTGATCCCAAAGTCAGGTAGATCAAAAACAGAGAAAAAAAACTACAGAACAATTTCCTTAATGAACATAGATACAGAAATCTTAAACTGAATACTAGCAAAGAGACTCTAGCAAGTATCTATTGTGCTCAGAGGAATAATAAACTGGAGGAATTCCATGTGAACTGGAAAGACCTCCAGGAATTGATGCAGAGTGAAAGGAGCAAAGCCAGAAGAACATTGTACACAGAGACCAATATAATATGGTAAAATCAAATGTAGTGGACTTCTGAATTGGCAGCAATGCAATGACCCAGGACAATTCTGAGGGATTTATCGAAAAGAACGCTACCCACATTCAGAGGAAGAATTGCAGGAGTGGAAACACAGAAGAAAAACAACCACTTGAAGACATGGGTCGATGTAGGCACGGTTGGGGATGTAGACTGGAAAGAGCACACAAATGCAGCTATCAATAATATGGAAATAAGTCTTGATTGATCACACATGTTAAAACCAGTGGGAATGTGCGTTGGATATGGGGGGTGGTGTTGCAGAGGGGTAAAGGGGAAAGTAAAAACAAGAATCATGTAACCATGGAAAATGTTTCTAAGAAAATAAAATATTAAGAAATTCTAAAAAAAAAAAAAAGATATGCAGGCGCTGGGATCTTGTTCTCTTGGCAAGTATAAGAAAAACTCACTTATTTCAATTAAAGGCCAGATCCAAACTTAAATCAAATACAAACTTATCCGCAATTTGGATGGTTGCTTCCCTCCACTGATATAAGAAACTGTGGATCTTAGTTTCAGTAAAAGAGATAAGAGAGAAATATTGTTAGTAAGGTTGAAGCTAGAAATGTATAACTCAAGCCAATCTCTGCTAAAAATGCTATGGGGAAAACTTGCTTTTAAACATTTTCTTTATTGCAGACCAAAACTTAATGTATTTTGCTTGCTTTTTTTCCTTTGAGATCTCTTCCACAAAATTATTAATATAGAAAAATGTTTTACATTATTGCACTTTTAAAATCCATGTCAGACTACTTACTGTCTCATGGAAGAGAGAATGATGGGAGGAAGAAAAGGGCAGAGAATGGGAATGAGGGAGAGAATTTGGAATTCAAAATTAAAAGTAAATGAGTGTTTAAAAGGAAAAGAACTATGCACCATTTCTTCTGCCCAGCCTGCTCTACACTATAGCTAGCTTTCCTTAAAGTCAGGTAAATACTACCTTCTGGTTGCAACATCTCTATAATGGTTTCATTTTTAAAGCACGGGTCTTTCCTGTCATATAGGTATTCAGCTATAGAGTTATCAATCAACAGATGAATTTGAATAGGAAATGGAGATTATTGTACCTTGGACAAATACTGTTATCAGTGTAAATAGGCCTTCGGGGAATTAGGGGGAGGAGTATCCGAGTTTATGAAGAGGCCAAAAGTAATGACATCTTCTCCTGGAAGGAGCTTAGGGTATGGATCTTGAAACATAAAGTTGATAAGAAAACAATTTGGAATTCTTGGTAAGTTAATGGAAAGATTAATAAATGTAATTAAAATATATAATAGTAAATTAACAAAAGTGTACAAGGAAATTCAGCACCAGGGCAGAAATCAAATTTGTCTGTTTTACCTTCTGAGATTCACTCTATCCAATGTTTGGACATCATCTCTTTCCCTACTTTTAGGACTATAGATCTAAAAGGCTATTCCTTCCTTGTTTCTCCAATTAATTTATGATGTCACCCTTTATGTTTAAATCATGTGTCTGGAGATTTTTATGGTATATGATGTAAAAAATAAATAAATAAACCTCTTTTGATGTGAAACTTAAAATCATTTGAATTTAGTCCTTCATGTCTTTCAGGTCCTTTCCTTACTACAAAATGGGAAGTGCTGAATCACAAGGGACAGAGGGCATTTAAAAAAACCAAACAAACTAGGTTTAAATCCTGCCACTAATACATCTTGGTGTTATGACTTTGGGCAAGTTCTTAGCAATTATTGAGCCTTTGAAGAACTTTAAAAAATTCATTTGAAACATTTTAATTTTCATATTCCAGTATGCTATAAAAATAGCCAAACATAAGCAGTGGGAAAAGCAGGTCAGTTTAGATTCTGTTTATAAAACATGTACAGTTTTCCCAAATTGAAGCTCTTAATTCAGTTCCCATTATATCACTTGGTCATAATGAGGTCAAAAGGAGTTTTGAATGGGTTGATCTGAATTTGTAATAGAATAAGCTGACACTTTCCTCTTCTTGTGGAATACCAAAGAAGAGGAGGGAACAGTCACCGAATAAAATTTCAATAATAAATGCTCAGGGGAATTTGTAGGATCTTGTTTCATTAAATGAGATTTGGGAGGACACAACAGCTGGAATATGGGCTGAATCCATGATATTGATGCATTGCAAACTTGGAAGTTGAGTTTTGTATAGTTTTGCCTCTTATAATGCCTTGATGCTTCTCAGAGAATCTATTCATCTATCTATTTATTCATATTTGGAGGATAGAGAGCAGAACATTTTGGCTTAGGGTAGGTTTAGATTTGAGTCATAATTTTTTAAACTTGTGAATAGTATTATTATAGCCATATTTTATGATGATTAAATAAAAGCATAAGCTTTTAAGTTTTAACCTCCTGAAGGGCAAAGACCATGTCTTAGACATAGTCTGTTCCCCATCACAGTACTACATTATTTTGAACATGCTAAATACAAATTCATAAAATGACAATGAATAAGCTGAAGCCAGGGAACCCCATTGGAAGGCTCTGGCAATTACCTAGACATGAATGAATGAACAAATGAAGTGTTAATTACTTTGTGTAAATCTTGTGCTAAGCACTAGGAAATACAAATTGAAAACTCACAAGGATCTCATCTGTATCTATTATATGAGGTAATGAGATTTCCAAAATAGGAGGTGCAATGGTGGAAATGAGGATAGAATAGATGTGAAAGGTATCATAAAGGATCAACTAACAAGATTTTTTGAGTGATTGAATATGGTGGTCAAGGGAAAAGATGACTTAAAGTTGAAGGGAAATTGTGAATTTGGATTTACACTAACTAGTCCAATAAGCATCTAGATGCTTAAAAATATATCTACACTTATGATGTCCTTATGGATGCTACTATTCAACCTAAATCAGAAGTATCGGAAAAGCTCCTTCTAAATCAAACTAGGAAAGTCAAGTACAAAAGATATTATATAGACTAGAGGTCAAGTTTGGACCTAATACCCTTTAAAACAACTATAGAGGAAAAAAATGTTTGTGACTATAAAAGGAAATTCAGAATATTAAGAAGAAGCCACTGCTATGAGGCTTGTTGTGAGAAGAGAGAGAGAGAGGAGAGAGAGGGGAGAGAAAGAGAGAGAGAAAGAGAGAGAGAGAGAGAGAGAGAGAGAGAGAGAGAGAGAGAGAGAGAGAGAGAGAGAGAGAGAGAGTTTTTCTGGGTGTGTAGGATGATTAAACTCAAACAAGTCTACTATCTGTTAACTTCTGATTTTACTTATTCTTGCTTCGTATGTCATATGACTGGTTATTACCATACTCTTGAAAGGCTGCAATTTTGCTAACCATGCTTTATTTGATACTCTCCAAAATTGTTATCTGGGGCAAAGCCCACATCTCCCAACCCTAATTATAGATCTAGTCAGACATATAAAAATATATATCATGTCAGTTGAACACTTTCACCCTGTGGTCACAAATGGTCTGAGTTCCGTATAAAGAAAAGAGTGTAGCAGCTCTATTCTTTTTCAATAAAGTGAAATGTCAATGTAGAGCTTTAGGTAACAAGAAATCATTTGTAAATTGAAATGTAAGAATAACTAATTTGCCATTTTTTTGAGGAATAGATTTTTAGCATTTTTAGCATAGTTTTCAGGGGCACTTAAAGGATTGTCTTACATGTTTAATTCAGTTCACTTTATATTATACTTTCTTGGCTATAAAGTGTAATGAGGATAATTTGAGGAAAGGTGTGTGGTAAAAGGGGATTTTGAAAGGAGGTTGCCAGAGACTTGCTAGGTAGGTAATCTAGGTTACAGGTAGGCTGGAATAAGGAGATTCAGGATATAATATGGGCTGAAATCAGGGAGTATAACACTGAAGGGGACAAGATCTTCAGGGAGAGGGAGAATTAATCTAAACAGGCAAAGACAGCAGGGCTTATAGACTTGGACTTAGACTTAAACACAAACTGAGGGAAATAGATTGAACTGAAATTAACTACAGGCTTTAGTTAATTTCACAGGAAGGGACTTGTTTTGAAGTTACACCTTCCTTCAAGATGGATACCCGGCTTCCCTTCAAGCCCAGAGTATGTTGTTTCTTTCCCTCTTCTTCCCTCTCTTAATAACTAACTGACAAATTAACTAACAGGTTTGTTGAAACACAAAAGGGTTTATTATCTTTAAGGAGGATTTGTCAGGAAAGTGGATTGAGGAAGCCCTAACAGTTGTTTACAAGAACCTCAGGTGGGGGAAGGGAGGCAGAGATGGAGTCTGAGCAAGGTCCTGCCTTAGCTCAGCTCTCAAAGTGCTCTTGATGTCTAAAGGGAATAAAATGATGACTAACCAATTTCTTTAGATAAAATACTACCAAATTATAGTTAAACCCCTCACAGATTTGAACTACTCTCTAATTTACTCTCCTTATTAACTCCACAGACATTTAAGGTAAAGGAAGGAAGGTAGGAAATAAGGTAGGGAATAAAGATCCAAAGGGTTTATCTAATCTAACAATTCTTAAATAAATATTCCAAAGCTAGGCTAAATTTCACTTCTTCAGATAGGCAAGGAAGCAGCTCAGCTGGTCTGAAACTCTCTCCACGAGATTCCCCAAACCAACTGCCTTCTCTTCCTCAAGATTCCAAACCCCTAACTGATTCCAGAACTCAGCCAAAGCTTGAAAAAACTATCATGACCCCCTCTCTCTGTACTACAAAAGTAGTAAATTTAAGGAATTTCTTATTGGGAGCAAAAAAAATTTCATGGGATTTCAAATTAGAAAATAATAGGAATTATGTTCCTGTCTTGACTTCATTAAGTATTTAAAGGAGAGGATGACAGTGATTTTTATAGAATTTAAATATTGCCCCAAACTTTTTCATTACTTTTCAAGAAGAAAAATTATCATCTAACTCCTGCTTGAAACCTTCCATTGACAGTGCTCACTGCTTTGTGAGGCATACCATTACTCCACTGCACTCCCTAATTGTAATAGAGTTCTTATATGACACTGAAATTTACCACCCAATGACTTCTACACATTTGGTCATGCTTCATGTCTGAACGCCCTTCAATAGTATGACTACATTGAGTTTGTTTTTTTTTCTCTCTCAGAAGAAGCATTTCTAACTTTTTTTAACTCATGTCACTATTTCTCCTTGCCCTTCTGATGTCTTTCCTGATTCACTATCATTTGACAAGACCTAACTCAAAATATGGTCTCCGAATTTATTTTAATGGTATACATTGTGTCTAATCAATTCAGGATGCAGTAGTGAAATAAATTCCTACTTGAGTAAGGAGAAGGAGATGTATGTTCTAGGATCATGACTGGAATGAATTAGTAGTGTGACCTTCAACAAGTCATTTATACTTTCTGGTGCTCTACTTTCTGAGGATAAACAATATTCATCTCTTGTGGATAGCAAACTCTCTTACTTTCCCCAAACCAGTGACACTGAATCCCCAGCTGCCTAAGAGTATAAATGAATCCTTCATGAGTAATCCTTGTTTCCTATACCCTATCCCTATTTACTTCAAACTTAACTGTCCAATGTCCCACTTCATTTCTACTCCTCCAAACACATTTCTACTACATTCTCTTTTTTATTATTTTTAATAATTCTTTTATTTTTTAATTTTAATTCTCTTCTTCCCTTATCCCCCCATTCATCTATTGAGAAGTCAATATGATAATGAGTATTTATGTGCAATTATTTGAAATATATTTCCATATAAGCTATATCAAAAAAACAAGAAAAATAAATTGAAAATCATATACTTCAATTTGCATTCAAAGTTCTCCAGTTTTCTCTCTAGAAGTGGATAGAAATTTTCATAATGACTCCTTCAGAATTTTATTGGACCATTTTATTGATCACAGTAGTTAAGTCCTTCACAGTTGATCATCCTTAAAATACTGTATAACAATCTCTTGGTTCTTCTTACTTCACTCTGCATCAATTCATCTAGGACTTCACAGGATTTTCTGAAACCAGCCTGTTCATCATTTCTTATACCACAGTAGTACTGCACCCCAATTATATAGCACAACTTATTCAGTCATTCCATAATTGATAGGCATCCCCTCTTCTACTTATTTGACACCATAAAAAAGAAATATTATAAATATTTTTGTACATTTAGGTTCTTTCATTTGGGGTATGCACAATTTTATGACCTTTTAGGCATAGTTCCAAATTGTTTTCTACTATGATTGGACCAGTTCACAGCTCTATCAAAAGAGCATTAGTGTGGGGGCAGCTGGGTAGCTCAGTGGATTGAGAGTCAGGCCAAAGATGGGAGGTCTTAGGTTCAAATTTGGCCTCAGACACATCCCAGCTGTGTGACCCTGGGCAAGTCACTTGACCCCTACTGTCCACCCTTACCACTTTTCCACCTATGGGCCAATCCACAGAAGTTAAGGGTTTAAAAAAAAGAAAAGAGCATTAGTGATCCTATTTTTCCACATCCTCTCCAGCATTTGTCATTTTTCTTTTCTGTCATGTTAGACCATTTGATACATGTGAGGTGATATTTCTGACTGGTTTAATCTGCACTTCTCCAATTGAGTGATTTATAGCATTTTTTCACATAACTATAATTAGCTTTGATTTCTTCTTCTAAAAACTGTCTGTTGATATCCTTTAGTCATTTATTGATTAAGGAATGGCTTATTTTTTTGCAAATTTCAATTAATTTACAATATATTTGAGAAATGAGGCCTTTATGGGAGAAACCTGATATACATTACTTTGCTATTACTATATTTTATATGGAAGCTTCTTGTAAAACATACTTCCCCTTTTTTATCTTTTTTTAATTAGGTCTAAATTTTACTATTGCTGTATGTGAGATGATAATTGCTACCTTTGCCTTTTATAATTTAGTTTAATTATAATACATTCTGTTCCAGCCCCATATTTTAACCCTATGTGTCAATTTCTGTTGCAAATGTTTTATTTTGTAAACATGTTGGGTTCTGATTTCTAATCCATTCTGTTATTTATGTTCACTTTATGAGTGAGTTCATCCCATTTACATTCATATTTATAATTATTTTGTATTTCCCTCCATATTTTCTTCCTTTTATCCTTCTCTTTTTCTTTTTGCTTACCCTATCCCTCTCCAAAATTCTATTTATATTTGACCACTATTTCCTTAAATCCATTATCCTTTTTTATCACTTCCCCTTTTTCTTCTACTCTTAGTACCTTCTTAAGTAAAATATTCTTTCCCCTTTGAACCAATTCCAATAAAAATGAGGTTCGAACATTGCCAGGCACACCTAATATTTCCCCTCCATTATGGAAACTCTTTCCTATATTTTTTATGAAATAATTTTCCCTATTCTTCCTCTCCCTTTCCTCATTTTCCTGGTGCATCCCTCTTTCCCACCTCCTCAATTTTTTAGATCACCATAGAATAATCAATTCACATTTTTGCCCTTTGTTTTTGTAGATCCTTGCTAATTGCTTTAAAAATAATAACATTCTTAGGAATTACATGTACTATCTTCCCTTGTAGGTATATGAAAAGTTTAACCTTATTGAGTCCCTTATGGTTTCCCTTTCATGTTTACCTTTTTATGCTTGTCTTGAGACATGTTCAAATGTTATATTTCCTAGGAATTTCTATTCTTTCCATTAAAAATTCTTGAAAGTC
Organism: Gracilinanus agilis; assembly: GCF_016433145.1. NCBI lineage: Eukaryota > Metazoa > Chordata > Mammalia > Didelphimorphia > Didelphidae > Gracilinanus > Gracilinanus agilis. The sequence continues at coordinate 52,138,780 of NC_058135.1, forward strand.
CTTTATTTTCTTAAATATCATTTTTATTGCATTTTGTTTTGTTAGGTAGGTTATTTTTATTTTTAGTCCTAATTTTGTTGCCTTCCAGAATGTCATATTTCATGCCTTCTTCTTTTTTAACATGGAAACTATAATGGGGAAAAACCAGGGAAGGTGCCTTAAATATCACTTGTGGGCTCACTGGGGTGGATAGAAGACAGGAAGGGAGAATGGGTGAGACTTTACAAGTCAGGGAACCAGATTTAACTACAAGGGAAAGACCATTGACTGAAAAGACAGTTAAGCCTGACCTTCACTCAGCTCCACCCATCCTGGAATAAATACAGATTAATACATACACACAATGAAGACCTAAAATTACTAAAAACACACAGGAAATCAGTTTAATAATAATATGAGGGGATTAGAAAGGGGGTTAAGTAAACTATGGCTAACAACCCAGGACTGGAGTCAAAAAGGGTAAGATCCCTAGCCAACCTGACTTAGGCCAGGCTTTGTCAGCTTGGCTAAGGACCTGGGGAAGAGGGCTTTTAACTTGGGATCTCATAACTCTTCCAGGGATGTTACAGGATACCAGGAACCAAGTCCTCCAGAACTGATGTAGCCAAGTAGGGATTGAAGACTACAAGCTGTCCACCAGATCACAGGCCACTTTCCTACTCTGTGCTGTCTTGCAGGATTGATGTCCTCTGCTTTCAATCTTCACCACTCTCCAGGATCCCAGGGAATCAGGGAGCTCCACTAGCTCTGAGGTCTCCCAGGGTCAGTTGCAACTTGTCCAAGCCACCATGGAGTCTTTCTCAGAGAGAGAGAGAGAGCAAGCCACTTCCTGCTTCCCCAATCAATGTAGAATTCTCCAGTCCTTCCTGCTAAGTCTCCTACATAACAACTGAATAATCTTCCTCACAACAAACCTGCTTATTCCTGTGTGTCCTTTTTTTAGTTTTTATTTAAAGATTTTATTTTTCTCAGTTACCTGTAAAAATAATGTTAACAGTTGTTTATTTATTTAATAATTTTTATTTTTTAGAAAAGTTAACATGGTTACATGATTAATGCTCTTACTTTCCCCTTCACCCCCCAACTTCATCCTCCCCCCATAACTGATGCACATTTCCACTGGTTTTAACAGATGTCATTGATCAAGACCTATTTCCAAATTGTTGATAGTTGCATTGGAGTGTTACTTTTGAGTCTACATCCTCAATCATGTCCCCCTCAACACATGTGTTCAATGAGTTGTTTTTCTTCTGTTTCCACTCCTGTAGTTCTTCCTCTGAATGTGGGTAGTGTTCTTTACCATAAGTTCCTCAGAACTGTCCTGGGTCATTGCACTGCTGCTAGTACAGAAGTCCATTACAATCGATTTTACAACAGTGTAATCTTTACTTATGGTAAAGAACGCTATCCACATTCAGAAGAAGAACTTCAGGAGAGGAAACATAGAAGAAAAACAACTGCTTTAACGCATGGGTTGAGGTGGACATGATTGGGGATGTAGACTCAAAATGACCACACCAATGCAACTAACAAACAATTTGGAAATAGGTCTTGATCAATGACACATGTTAAAACCAGTGGAAATGTGAATTGGCTATGGGGGGTGAAGGGGAAAGTAAGAGCATGAATCATGTACCCATCTTAAAAATGAATATTAATAAATGTTTAAAAACCATCACCATTAAAAAACATTTAAATAAATAAATGCATTAAAACTGTTTTCAAAACCACAAACTTCACATTACTGTCATTTTAAAAATACGTAAATTATATATGTGTGCTAATATAAACATCCACTGCTTTTGAGTTCCTTTTGGATTCATTTTACTTAGATTCATTTTTCCCTTGATTTTGTGGCTGTTCTTGTAAATGTAATCATAATATGCATTATCCTTATTCTTCTTCATCTCTTTATATAGTTCCCATATTTTCTTGATAGTTCCAATATTTGTTATTTCTAATAGCATTATGCAATCCATTACATTCAAATATTGCAATCTATTCAACCATTCCTTCTAATCATTGTATTTGTGTTGTTTCCAGTTATTTTGACGTTAAAAACAAAGCTTCCATGAGTATTTTCATATATACATTTTTTACCCTCTTAATGCCCTTAGAGTGCAATCCTAGTAATGGAATCCATAGGTCCATGAGTATGAACACCTTTTTAGCTCTTAATGTCTATTCCCATCTTGTTTTCTGCCTGTTTTTACATGTTACTAACAACATTAATTAAATGACCTTACTCCATCTGGTTTTCATTTAATATACATTATGAGGGCCATTATTAGCTAGTCCTTAGGTAGCAGATACAATCTTATCAAGACCATACTCTTTCCAAAACCAAGTCTTTCAAGCTTGATCATGTCCAGTGGGACATTTCTTCTAATACCTCAACCCCTCCAGAATGCAAGATTGAAATATATCTAGGCTCTTAGATTATCATCATAATATGATGAGTATTAAAATAAGACTTTAGCAGCATATTTATGTTCTTTAAAACATTGTATCCCACAAGAAACTATATTTGGATTATATGTATACTGAGGCTTAGATCTACTCTTAGACTCATGAAGATGTTTGTTATCTATCATATTTAACTTATCTAAAGTTCTGTTCATCTCCTTAACATCTTTCTCATTTATTTTTTCCTTTAGATTTATTTAGTTCTGAGAAGGGAAAATTAAAGTCTCCCACTATTATTATTTTGTAATCTTTTTCCATCTGCATCTTGTTTAGATTTGTTTTGTTTTTTATCCATCTGGATGCTATAACTCTTGATTCATAAAGGTCCAATATTAATGATGCTTCATTATATACAGTACCCCTCAATTTAATTGTTACCCTGCTTATCCCTTTTGATTATATCAATTTTATTCAAAGCACTGTCAGATATCATGGTTACTACTCCTGCATTCTCTGGGTTAGCTGAGGCATAGTATAATATGCTCCAGCCCCCCCACCTTGAATCAATGTGTCTCTCATTTTCAGTGTGTTTCTTATAAATATCACATTATCAGATGCTGGTGTTTTATCCTTTCTGCTATCCATTTTCTTTTCATGGGTGAATTTGTTCCATTTATACTCATTGTCTTTGTAACAACTGTGAATTTCCATCTACTACATTCTCCCTCTCTGTTTGTTCCCATCTTCTTTCTTTACAAAGTATCCCTTCTCAGATGTCCAATTTCTTTTGACCAATACCTCTCCAATTGACACTCCTCAAAACTCCATTATTCTCTCTCCTTGCACTCCTACTTATTAACTGGCCCACTTTTCCAAAAAGCCTTCCCTTATCCCTTCTCTTTTAATTCTTATTTTATCCATCTTTCCAAAAATACCTTCTTTCTCCCCCTAACTCTTCCCTCCTACTTCTTGATAAGAGTTTGATTTTAAAAAATCTTTCCTATCTCATCCTAAAAGTCCTCCCCCACCTTACCCTACAATTTCACCTCATTTCATTACATTCACCTCAACTTCAAGTCTTCCATCCATAAGCATCCCTTCAAAATATCCAGGCAATGATGCTATTCCCAAGTACCATAGAGGATATTTTCCCATATAGGAATAAAACATTTTGACCTTTAGGATTAGTCTTTTATTATCTTTGTTTTTTATAGAACCAATTTTCTGCTGAGTTGTGAGTTTTTCCCTAGAAATAGTTGAAACTACTTTAGTTCATTGAATCTTCATTTTTTAACCCTTTATAATTATGCTCATCTTAGCTTGATATATTATTCTTAGTTATAAACACAGTTCTTTTTGCTCTAGAAAATGCTTTTCTTTTAATATCGTGGCTACTAAGTCTTGTGTTATTCCAACTATAGTTCATTTGTATTAATTTATTAATTTGCTTTTTAAAAATTAATTGGCCAACCCAATACACATATCATTGGATTTTTGCTAGAGCTGCAGGGTACCTAGTGTGTTGTAATATGTTACCTCAGGTTTCCAGAAGTGTGTGTGTGTGTGTGTGTGTGTGTGTGTGTGTGTGTTACTAGATTCCTTTTAGTTATTCCAGTTTTGTAGTTCAGGGTTGGATGTACTTTTTTGTTCCCAACTGAAACCCCAATTTGTGATTAACCTCAAGTTCTCCAACCAGTGCCAATGGGTAGCTCTGACATTGCAACTACAAGAAGCCAGACTGTCTCTCCCTGTGGCAGCCAGCAGGAACCTCATATTCTTTTTTAAACAATTAATTAATTTATTATTTAGAATATTTTCCATGGTTACATGATTTATGACTTTTCACACCCCTCTTCCCTCCCCCTTCTTGGAGCTGACAAGCAATTCTACTGCTTTATAAATGTATCATTGTTCAAAATCTATTTCCATATTATTCATATTTGTAGTAGAGTGATCCTTGAACATCAAAACCCTAATCACATCCCCATCGAAGTACATGATCAATCATACATTTTTCTTCTGTGTTTCTGTTCATGCAGTTCTTTCTCTGGATGTGGAAGTGTTCTTTTCCATAGGTTCCTCTGGATTGCCCTACATCAGTGATAGGCAAACTTTTTAAAGAGGGGGCCAAAGGAAAGGAAATGCTCATCTGTCAGTCTGTTTCTAAGGCAACACTTTTGAAGTTTCATTGTATTGTATCCTACTCATTGTTTTCATCAGATGAGGAATAATGTCTCATGCCAGATAGAACATTTCAGGGTCCATATCTGGCCCACAGGCCATAGTTTGCCCATCACTGTCCTAGATCATTGAATTGGTACTAGTAGAGAAGGTCATTATATTTTATTATACCATAACATATCAGTTTCTGTTTACAGTGTTCTGGTTCTGTTCCTTTCACTCTGCATCTATTCTTAGAGGTCTTTCCAGGACTTCACTTTCCTGGGAGGGATCCAGTTCCTCAGCAAAGATGCTTACTTGTGTGCACTTCTTCCTCACTCTTCCACTCCTACTGTCATATCCTTGGATACAGCAGGCATCTATTCCATGTTCTCCAGGCCTCTAAAGCCCCTCATTCATTACCAATAAAGTTTAAGTTCCTGCTCTTAGGGCCTAGTGCCCAGAGGCTCCATAGTGTTCACGCCTTCAGTCCCCAACTGTAGGTCAGTGGGGTATCCAATACTGAAGCTGCAGCAGATATAGCTGTTCCCAAGGCCTTCTGCCTTTGGATTCCAGCAATATCCTAGGAAATACAAGCTCTTAATGTGAGCAAACAAGGCCAATTCTGCCCCTGGGGCCTACACTGGTGATTCCTCTCTTGTTCTCTCTGTTCCCGAACCCAGAACTTGTGGTTCTAGAACTGAGGCCAGGGAATTTGGAAATATTCCTACTTGTTTATTCCTGGTTGTTCAGTTTTATTACTGCCTTCTGTCTATTTTTTTTTTTTGCTACTTATAACATTGATTCTGTGATGGTGTTTTTGGTTGTTTGTAAGATATATTAGGAGAGTGAGGAAGCTTCACACTGTTTTTATTTCATTAATCATGAATTTTTAGGTAATTAAATAATTCTCAAATTATCTCTCAATCTATTTTGAGTACAATCATTTTTTCTGACGAGATATTTCACAACTTTTATTTTTTCATTCTATTTTCTTATTTCTTGATGTCTCATGAAATTATTAGTTTCCACTTTATAAATTGTACTATTTAAGGATTTATTTTATTCAGTAAGCTTTTGTAATTCTTTTTGTAATTCTTTTTGCATTTGGTCAAGTCTACTTTTTAAGAAATTCTTTTTCAATGAACTTTTGTGCCTCTTTTACTATTTGGCAGATTATATTTTTTAATATCTTATATTCTTCAGTATTTTTGTACCTTTTAAAAAAACAAGCTGTTATTTCACATTTCATAATTCTTTTATATCACTCTCATTTATTTTCCTAATTTTTTCCTGTAATACTCATTTTTTTTTCTACTCTTCCAGGAATCTTTCTTGAACTCACGCCCAATTCACATTTTTCTTTGAGCCTTTGCTTGTCACTATTTTGGTAGTGTTGTCTTCTAGGTTTGTGTCTTGATTTTCCCTACAACCATAGTAGCTCTTTATCATCAGGTTCATTTTTCCAGACTATGTTTTATAATAGTATTCCTCCCCTCCCCTTCTCATGCCCTCTTTGTGTGGTATAGATTATCCTATTTTTCTTATTCCTTCAAGTTACTCTTGGTGCCATCTTCTATTCCCCCTACACACTTTCCCCCCGTATCATCTTAGACCATTTAGTACTCCAAGCTCTCCTTATTATTAATTCTTCTAATTACTATAAGTACAATTTTTTAGAATTACACATAATATTTCTCCATAGAGAAGTATAAATAATTTGATCTTATTGAAGCTCTTGAAGCTCTTGAAGAAAATGATTTAAAGGTAAGAGTGTTCTTTCTTTCCCCTCTCTTTCTTATTTAATTTTTCATGTTTCTCTTGGTTTTTGTGGTTGGATATCAAACTTTCCATTTAGTCCTTGTCTTTTCTGTGTAAATGCTTGGAATTCTTCTATCTTGTTGAATTCCCATTCTTTCCCCTGGAAGTATATAGTCAGTTTTAATGGGTAGGTAATCCTTGGTTGTAGACCCAATTCTCTTGCCTTTCTGAATATCATGTTCCAAGCCTTACAGTCTTGTAGTGTGGAGGCTGCCAGGTCATGTGTAATCCTGACTGGTGTTCCTTGATATCTGAATTATCTCTTTCTGTCTTCTTGTAATATTTTCTCCTTAACTTGGAGGCTTTTGAATTTGGCTATTACATTACTGGGGGTGGTCTTCTGAGGATTTAGTGTAGAGGGTGATCTATGGATACTTTCAATTTCTCTTTTGCCCTCTTATTCCAGGACATTGGGGCAGTTTTGTTGGATAATTTCTTGTAATATGTTATCTAGGTTTCTATTTGTCTCTGATTTTTCTGGAAGACCAATAATTTTCAAGTTGTCTCTTCTAGACCTGTTTTCTTGATCTATTAACTTCTCATCGAGATATTTCATGTTTCCTTCTATTTTGTCATTCTTTTGACTTTGCTTTATTAATTCTTGTTGTCTTGTGAGATTATTGGCTCCTAATTATCCAATTCTAGCCTTTAGAGGCTGGTTTTTGGCTATTATCTTTTGGTTTTCCTTTTAAATCTGGTTTATCTGGCTATTCAAGTCTTCCAGCTGGTCATTTCTGGTCTTCGATTTGTTTATAAATTCATTTGATTTCTGAGCCTCACTTTCCAATTGCTAAATTCTGCCTTTTAAACTATTATTTTCTTTTTTTTAATTAATCTTTTTTTATTTTTAGAAAAAATTTTTCATGGTTACATAATTTATATTATTACTTTACCTTTCACCCCCTCAAACTCCCTCCTCCCATAGCTAACTCACATTTCCACTGGTTTTAACATTTGTGGTCTAAACTGTTATTTTCTTGCCAGATCTCTTCCATCTTTCACATAATCTCAGATTTGAACTCTTCAAGATCTTGTGACCCATTTTCATTTTTTTTGGGAAGGTTTGGATGTTTTTAATTGTTTGTCCTCCTCTGTTTTCTGGGCTTTTTTCTGTGCAGAGGTAATCAAGTGTTAGAGGGTTTTTCTTTTTGTTTTTTTTTTTGGGGGGGGGGTCTTCTTGTTTATTGCTTGGGACTTGCTTTATTATCATTATGCTTTATCCACCAGAAGTCTGAGTAAGGCAATCTGATTCTCTTTGTATGGAGTTAGGGAGCAGTTTTTGACTGAGGCTACTTTGTGAGTCTCCTGGCTTCTCTGGAGACCCTCCTGAGGTCTCTGGTATAGCTGTTTTCAGTTCAAGTCCCTGTGGTCATAGCCGACTGCCCGGAGACCAGAAATTGACCCACGCTTGCTCCTCCACCTGAGGTTTTCCCCTGAGTCTCAGTGTGCTGCTCGCTGCTACTGCCTCTCTCAGCCCTACTCCTGTGCCCAAGGTCTGAGTTCTCCTTCCTCCTGGGCTCTCAGGTCTTAATGCTCTCAGGGGCAAGCTCCTAGTGGTGCCAGTTAGCTGCCAAGGAGCTAGATTATGTGCCCCTGCTCACTCTAACTCTGGAGCGCAGCCTCTGACTCTGGTACTTTGGGTGGGGGAGGGATGATCCACTCGCATTTTGATGGAAACTATTTCCCTCCCCCTCTTATAGCGTGGAAGTGCCCAAATCCCATGTACCTTCCATACTTCGCCCTACTGTGGGGTCCCTTCTTTCATCTGGATTTGGTTTTTTGTCCTTTGGAGGTTCACTATATCAGTTGGTAAGGAGAGAAAGTTGCCCTGCTTCTAATCTGCAGCCATCTTAACCTGGAAGTCTCCAGACTATGTTTTGAAATTGAACTTCATGTTAAAGATGAACTTTGCTTACCTGAAGATGTGGAAGCACTGTCCCAAGCTTCAAAATTTTTCCTGCTACTATTTTCAGAATTAGTTCTGTAAGTTTTCCATGCTTCTAAGATAGTGTTATTCTGGGAGATGCTTTGTCACTGCTCTCCTGGCCTACACTCTTGTCTTTACCTAAGAAGTGCTTCTGCTCCCCTGTAGCTAAAAGCATTAGGGTACTCTATGCTGGAACCAGAATTGAATGTGGGCAATAGAGTTGCCAATCAAAATCTGGTCCTAGACCCAGTGTCAGCACAGGATTACCTGAAATCCCTTTTTTACCAAGTAATTTATTTCCTACCATCTCAGAGGTAATAGGTCGAAAGCTTCTGTAACTATTGCAGCCACCTCCAAAATCTTGGGTTGTTATTGCTGCTATGGCACAGATCTCTTCTGTTGACTTCCCAAATTATCTTGGGTTGAGAAAAATGTCTCAATTTGACCTTTTGTTTGCTATGGCACTCCAGATTCAATTTGTAACATTATATTTGAGTTATTCTGAGGAGGATGTTCAGAAAATCCATCTGTTTTGTGATGTACTCTGCCAACTTGATTCCACCCTTCACTATTCTTTCTGAAATTCCCATTTAATAATTAATGCATTTAAAGTCCATCTACAATCCTTCTTCTCTAATGTCTTCCATTGTCTGTCAGTCAGAGAGATTTAGATTCCTTCCTCTTATATATTCCCAAAGAATGTTTGCACCTTTTCTCATACCCCCAATATTGTTTCCACAGAGGAAACCAATACACTTAGTGAATCACATTTGCTACTTCTAAACTCTCCCTCTGCTGTCATCATTAAATAATCCCTTCTCTTTCCACTCAATCCATATTCTAATGAATTGTCTAACACACCTGAGTTGATTTTTCCTCTTTTATGAATGAGCTCAGGTCTTGGCTCACTGAGCTCCTCTCCTTTCATTTCTTATAATGAGATAGTTCTCATTTTTAATTAGATCAACCTTTTGACACATATTCTTGATTCTATCCTTTCCCTTCTCCTTTTTTGTCTATCATCTACCCTTTCTCAATAGTATTCACTGCTATAAGGAATGATGATCTGGAGAATATCTATATGAACTGGAAGAACTTCAATGACCTGATGCAGTGAAATGAGAAGAACCAGGACAACATAGTAGACAGAAAGTAAAACATCGTAGAATGTTTTGGACTTTGTATGTCCAAATGTAATAGACTTTTATACTAGTAGCAATGCAATGAGCCAGGGCACTCCTGAAGTGGGAAAGAATGCTAACCACATTGAGAGAAAGAACTATTAGATGAGAAATGCAAAAGAAAAACATAGGACATTATTTATCACATGTATTTATGGGTATGTGATCTGGGGTTTAGGCTTTAAAAGGTTTCTCTATATCAAAAATTAATAACATGGAAATAGGGATCAAGTGATAACATTTGTACCATGCAGTGGAATTGCTCATCAGCTTTGGGAGGGAGGAGGGAAGAAGCGAAGGAAAGAAAATGAATCATGGAAACATGGAAAATATTTAAAAATTAAAAGAAAAAAGAAAATAAAAATAATATTCATTGGTTCCTTCCCTGATTCCTTCAAACATGTCTATGTATTTCTATTCTTTGCTAGCATCACCTTGAACTGTAATTTTATATCTCCTCTTTTTTTTTTCAGTAAAGCTCAGTGAAAAATCCCTCTACACTCAATAATACTTCTTCCTCTTTTCTCATTGACTCTTCAACCTTTTACACTCTGGCTTCTAACCTCATCACACAACTGAAGCTGCTTACTTCAAAGTTACCAATTATCTGTTAGTTGCCGGATCTGATGAACTTCTCTAAGTTTTTATCCTTCTTCACCTCTCTGCAGGATTTGATGCTATTGACCAAACTCTCTTCCTGGATAATCTTTCATCTTTTGGTTTTCAGAACTGCTTATTCTTCATTTTCTTCTTACTTAACAAACTTTCTTTCTTAGTTTCCTTTGCCATCCTATGTTATACCTAATCATTGTGGGTGACTCCAGGGATGTGCTGGTAAATATTTAACAAGTGGTTCTTTTAAAATGAAGAATATACTTTAAAGTTTAATATTCATTTTTTGTCAGTATCTTAAATATAGATAATAATGACAATAAACAATAAATCAAGCTAATGTGCTGATTTCCTAGGTGTAGATGTTTACATTGAAAACTTAACAATTTCTCTCAAACTAATCCTAGCTATCTCCAGTATGTCCCTGCATAACCTTAATAAATGTGATAATAATAATAACAACAATTTATTCATTTTATCTTATTTTATTCTTAAAATGACTCTCATATAGGCAGTTTTTATGTCAGTTTTTGGATGAGGGCGTTGAAGTGAATAGAGTTAAAGTAATTTGCTCAGTTTTACATAACTGGTAAATGACTAATGTGGGATCTGAACTCTTAAGATTCCAAATCTTGTACTCTTACCTAGTGCAAGATGGAGCTCCCTGCCTACCCTTCTTCTGTCACTTGGTGACTGTGACTCATACATCCCATAATGCATCTACAATTTTATCAATCTGGAGATTCCTGGTTAAGATTACATTAACTTTTCTGTTTTGTTTTTATTTGTTTTTAAAGCAACTCAGTCACATTCTTGGTTTATCCCAGTAACACTGACCTCCTCACTGCTCCATAAATAATGCAATCCATCTCTAAGCTCTGATCATTTTTTCTGGCATAAATCTATGCCTGTCTTTTTCTTCCACTCTGTCTGCTGATCTTCCTAGGTTCTTCTAAGTCCCAACTACAATCTCTTCTTTTGTTCTTCCTTCTTTATTTTATTTCTCTTTCCTAATATTTCAGGAAGCATAGACACTCAGGTATTTCTGACTCTCTCCACTATATCATTGTATCTGTATAAGTTACTGATAGAAATGTATAATACAAGGGAAATTGATTTAAATATTGACTCTGCATTTATCACAATTTCTCTGAACCATAATTTCTTGAATTTTGTACCCATTGTTCTACAACTTTGCAATGAAGTAAAGAAAGTTGTACATTTAAAAAATACCTGTCCCATTTCTACATTGACACAATTTTTTTAAAATTAAGGGGATGATATAGATTATTTTTATAGTTACTTCCTACACTAGATCCCCATGATTGTATAATGGAAATTAATTAAAGCTACAATGATAATTATGCATAGAATTTCAAATTAGGGATTAACTAGCACAGACCCATCATCTTAAATATTTTTAATTAGGTAGAAAGAAGTGAATTTTGAGGTAGCTAGATGGCTCAGTGGATAGAGAGGCAGCCTTAGAGACAGGAGGTCTTGAGTTCAAAAGTGGTCTCAGACACTTCTGAGATGTGTGACCATGGGCAAGTCACAACCTCAATTACCTAGCCCTTACTATCTTTCTGCCTTGGAATCAATACTTAGTATTGATTTAAAAACAGAAGCTAAAGGTTTTAAAAGAGAGGTGAGTTGGCTTTCTTTAGGTCACAAAGCTAGCTAATGGCAAACCCATTTAAAACACAGTTTCCCTGGTTCCTTGATTTGTGTTCATTCCATGATGCTAACATGAAGGGCAGATATTTTGAAATCATGAGCACTCACTGATCTCTTAGATTTATGAAAAATATGCATATAGTAGACTGTCAATAGGCAAGGCACAACTGATAACAATTTGTATTGTGATTATTATCATATCAAATATTATACCACAGGGAAATTGTGCACACTTTAAAATAGCTTATTTTATTGCTGCCTCTTGTTGTTCATATTCATTTTTAAATTCATGATTTTCCGTAATTAGTGAGTCATCCTTTGAAAAAAAGGTTTAAAAATCAGATAGTGAAATAAAAGCTTCAAGAAAACTAACCAACACAATGTAATATTGCCTACCCAAAGATCCCATCTCTTCAATGAAGAGACATTTTTAAAAGCCATGTAAAGACACAAGGCTATTACTACTTGAATTTACCAAAGAATCCATTTCAAGGAAACAGTTGTTGCCCTTTACCTGCATTACTTCCATATCTACACAGAATCTGATGCCACAATGTGAAGTAACTTGTTTCAGACAGGAAAACCATCACATTTATATAGATTGTGGAGTGTTACAAAGTACTTTCCATACGACAGTACTATAAGGTGGAGAATGCAAGTACGCCTTCCTCCAATTCATCAATTCAGAAATTGAGATTCAGAAAAGTTGGGTTTCTTGCTCAGGGTCACACAGTGTCAGAGCCAGAACTCAGAGCCAATTCTCCTCACATCAAGGCAAATATTCTTTTACTATTCTGTCTAGCCTCTCTTACACATTATGCTATTTCTTAGCTAACCAATCCTAATTTTTTTCAACATTGAACTTTTGAAGAAAAAAAAGGAAAAAGATGAATGGCAAGAAAACAAGACCACATCATGAATTTAAAAAAATAATTAATTGAGCTTTATTAGATATACTGGCATCAGTACAAGTTGATTGTCATTTCATAACCATTCTTTATCTACATCTACTTGGGAGTAAAAACTGAGAACAAACCATCTAGAAATTATCCTTAAACAATACTAGATCCTGAATAATTAACCTGAGAAGAGTATCAAGACCACTGAACTTGAAGTCAGAAGCTATCATATTTCATACCAATTTCTTCGTGTATAAAGCAGGTTTGAAAAAGATTTGGTGCACTTAATCTAAACTTTTAAAAAGATTTATAATTTTGTTTCAAAATAATTGGTTTCTTTTTTCATGCTATATATTTGTTTTATATATTTGCATACATTTTTCTGAGAAGGAGATAATTAATTTCACCAGACTGCCAAAAGGGTCCACAATACAAAAAAAAAAGTTAAGAGCCATTGTTCTAAATGATCTCTAAGATTCTGATAGGTTGGATTAAAAATCAGTCATTTCCTGATAACCAACCCTATTCTTATTAAGGCTTTAATGTCTATTAACACGTTTTAGAAAGAGTATAAGAAGTATTAAAAAGAAAAAAAAGGTGTAGTTCAAATTTCAGGTCAACAAAACATTTGATTATCCAGATCACTCCATTCTAAAGGATTCTGGTTGAGATTTTATCTTAGCTTACTAAAATGAAAAATCCAAGATCCAGAAAGAGAATTTGGAATTTCAGATTCATTAATAGTATAAGAATGAAATAACTCAGGAAAAGATGAGAGAAAAATCTATAAGCATGCATATCATATATGGTCAGAATTTTAAAATGCTCTGATTTCTATCAAACCATTCTACACTGCTTCATGTTGATTTCTGCTTACATATCTGTCATTTACAGACTGGCATCCTAATTTGGAGGTTATGATCTTTTTTATTTATATTACACTATAGGATATGTGTGCCTGCATTAGTATGAAACATTAGTAAAGAAACATTTTTCCCATGTCTACAGAGTACAAAGGAAAGACAACCCTTATGAAAACAAGATGAAAAGGAAAGAATTTTTCCTCCTAACATGCTAATGAAAGGAACTCAGTAGTTTTGTTGGTGCAGTGATGTGAAAAATGGAAAATCTGTACTATCTGACCTCATAGATCTTCTTTACATAGGATGAGTTGCAAGCAAAAGAACATATTGGAAATGGCAAACATATGCTGGTTGAGATGGAGAGATTTATATTTATTGTTGTTTATATTATTTTTAAAAATAGTATTCTGAGTGCAAGCATTAAGGAACAGGAAATATTACAGAGGAAGCTACCTGCAATAACACTGCATTTAGTGGAAAGGAAAAACCTGGGAGCCTCTCCTAGTAAGCCATTTTTACATGTGCTGATTTCCATCTTAAAGCTAATACTGAAGAATACATCACAAGTAGCAATATGCATTTTCTGTTTAGTAAAGTCTTCCTTATTTCCAAAACAGTGGAGAATTTCTTTCTTGATTTAATTTCTTAGCTTACAAAAGTGAGCTTCCAATTGGTTTGACCACACAAAGTAACAAAGAAATGGAAAATAGCTAAAAAAAATAGGAGGGGATGGTGTTGTTAGCTAAGTGAAGTAGTCAAGAAGAAACAGTAACGTGAGATTTGGCATTTACACAGGGCCTTGTGCAAATATTGACTCTGGCTCTCAGCAAACATGGCCCCCTGGGCACAGGGTCTACATTCACGCTTGACTGTACTGATCAAACACATAGCATGCCTTGCCTACATCCCGCACAATGCTGTCTCCTTTGGCTCTTCTTTAGCATTAAGCTATTGCATTTATAACAGGTAAGTTTCGACTAAGATTGTCCCCAGAAAATATACATTAAATAATTCATTCACTCAGATCAAGATGCATTTGTCAATTACCTAAATCACAATTTAAAAATTCATGTAATATCCAGGGGAAAGTATGGGCATTCAACAAAATTGAAGATTTCCAAGTTTTTGCACAAAAGAGACCAGGACTAAATGTAAAGTTTAATACCCAACCACAAAAATCAAGAGAAACATGAAAAGGTAAATAAGAAACAGAGGGAAAAGAAAGAAAACTCATAATTTTTTAAATTTGACTCTTTAAGGGCTTAAATAAGATCTAATTATCTGTATTACTATGTGGAGAAATGCTATGTATAATTCTATGTAGTAAACTCTATTCAATATTGTAATATTCACTATTATAGCAACCAGAAGAATAATTCATAGGGAGAGGATAGGATACTAAATGGTCTAAGATGACATGGGGGATAGGAAAGAGGGGGGGAATAGTAGGGGACACCAAGAAAAATCTGAGTAAATAAGAAAAATAGGATATTCTATTACACACAAAGAGGGCATGGGAAGGGGAGGAGATAAACACTATCATAAGAAGGAGAGGAAGAGAGCATTAAGAGGTAATAATCAAATCTTACTCTCAGTGTAATCAACCCAGAGAGGGAAGAGTAGCTTCATTATCCATTCAGATAAAAAAACTCTATCTAACCCTACTGAGAAAGTCATAAGGGATAAACCAAAGGGAGCAGGGGAGTGGGGAAGTCAAAAAAGGGAGGGGAGAAGAAGGGGGAGGGAATTCATTAGGCCTTTAAAAAACAAAAAGAGGGGAATAAGAAGGTAGAGGACAGAAAGGGAAGTCAATCAAGGGAGGGGATAAGGGATACCGGCTCAAAGCAAACCACTGGTTTAAAAGAAAATAGTGTTAGAAGAAGGGGTGGGTCTAGAGGAGGATACAAAAATGTCAGTGAATGCACACCTGATAATTGTAACTCTGAATGTGAATGGGATGAACTCGCTCATAAAATGGAAGCAAATAGCAGACTGGATCAGAAACCAAAATCCTACCATATGTTGTCTACAAGAAACACATATGAGGCGGGTAGACACACACAAGTTTAAGGTTAAGGGCTTGAGCAAAATCTTTTGGACTTCAAATGAGAAAAAGAAGGCAGGAATGCTTATTATGGTCTCTGACAAAGCCAAAGTAAAAATAGATATGATTAAAAAAGACAGGGAAGGTCATTACATCCTGATTAAAGGCAGTATAAACAATGAGGAAATAACACTGCTCAATATATATGCAACAAGTGGTATAGCATCCAAATTCATAAAAGAGAAACTGGCAGAGGTCAAGAAGGAAATAGATAGTAAAACCATAATAGTGGGAGATCTACATATTCCTCTTTCAGATCTAGATAAATCAAACCAAAAAATAAATAAGAAAGAGGTAGGAGAGATGAATAAAGTCCTAGAAAAATTAGATTTAATTGATATGTGGAGAAAAATAAATAGGAACAAAAAGGAATACACCTTCTTTTCAGCTGCACATGGTACATTCACAAAGATTGACCATGTAATAGGACATAGAATCATTGCAAACAAATGCAAAAGAGCAGATATAATAAATGTAACCTTCTCAGATCATAATGCAATAAAAATAATAATTAGTAAGGGCACCTGGAAAAGCAAATCAAAAACCAATTGGAAATTAAACAATATGATTCTCCAAAACCAATTTGTCAAAGAAGAAATCATAGAAACAATCAACAATTTCATTGAAGAGAATGACAATGATGCGACATCTGGGAAAGGAAAGATTTTAAAACCAAGCAAGAGTTAGAGAAAATTACAAAATGTAAATTAAATGGTTTTGATTATATTAAGCTAAAAAGCTTTTGTACAAACAAAAATAATGTAGTCAAAATCAGAAGGGAAACAACAAATTGGGAAAAAATCTTTATAACAAAAACTCTGACAGAGGTCTAATTAATCAAATATACAAGGACTTAAATCAATTGTATAAAAAAATCAAGCCATTCCCCAATTGAAAAATGGGCAAGAGACATGAATAGGCAATTCTCAGGTAAAGAAATCAAGAGTATCAATAAGCACATGAGAAAGTGTTCTAAATCTCTAATAATTAGAGAAATGCAAATCAAAACAACTCTGAGGTATCACCTCATACCTAGCAGATTGGCTAAAATGAAAGAAGGGGAGAGTAATGAATGCTGGAGGGGATGTGGCAAAATTGGTACATTAATACATTGCTGGTGGAGTTGTGAAATGCTACAACCATTCTGGCTGGCAATATGGAACTATGCTCAAAGGGCTATAAGAGGATGCCTGCCCTTTGATTCAGCCATACCATTATTGGGTTTCTACTCCAAAGAGATCATAGATAAACAGACTTGTATGAAAATATTTATAGGTGCGCTTTTTGTGGTGGCAAAAAACTGCAAAAGTTGGGTATGTCCTTCAATTGGGGAATGGCTGAACAAATTGTGGTATATGCTGGTGATGGAATACTATTGCGCTCAAAGAATAATAAACTGGAGGAATTCCTTTAATCAGGATGTAATGACCTTCCCTGTCTTTTTTAATCATATCTATTTTTACTTTGGCTTTGTCAGAGACCATAATAAGCATTCCTGCCTTCTTTTTCTCATTTGAAGTCCAAAAGATTTTGCTCAAGCCCTTAACCTTAAACTTGTGTGTGTCTACCCACCTCATATGTGTTTCTTGTAGACAACATATGGTAGGATTTTGGTTTCTGATCCAGTCTGCTATTTGCTTCCATTTTATGAGCGAGTTCATCCCATTCACATTCAGAGTTACAATTATCAGGTATGCATTCACTGACATTTTTGTATCCTCCTCTAGACCCACCCCTTCTTCTAACACTATTTTCTTTTAAACCAGTGGTTTGCTTTGAGCCAGCATCCCTTATCCCCTCCCTTGATTGACTTCCCTTTCTGCCCCCTACCTTCTTATTCCCCTCTTTTTATTTTCAAGGGCCTAATGAATTCACTCCCCCTTCTTCTCCCCTCCCTTTTTTGACTTCCCCACTACCCTGTTCCCTTTGGTTTGTTCCTTCTGAGTTTCTCAGTAGGGTTAGATTGAGTTTTTTTATCTGAATGGATAATAAAGCTACTCTTCCCTCTCCGGGTTGATTATACTGAGAGTAAGGTTTGATTATTCCCTCTTAATGCTCTCTTCCTCTCCTTCTTATAAACGTATTTATCTCCTCCCCTTCCCATGTCCTCTTTGTGTGTAATAGAATATCCTATTTTTCTTATTTACTCAGATTTTTCTTGGTGTTCCCTATTATTCCCTCCCTCTTTCCCACCCCCCCCCCCATGTCATCTTAGACCATTTAGTATCCTATCCTCTCCCTATGAATTATTCTTCTGGTTGCTATAATAGTGAATATTATAATAGTGAATGGAGTTCACTACATAGAATTATACATAGCATTTCTCCACATAGTAATACAGATAATTAGATCTTATTTAAGCCCTTAAAGAGTCAAATTTTAAAAATTTTAAGTTTTTTTTTCTTTTCCCTCTGTTTCTTATTTACCTTTTCATGTTTCTCTTGATTTTTGTGGTTGGGGATCAAACTTTCCATTTAGTCATGAGACCATACTTTTGTGCAAAACTTGGAATTCTTCAATTTTGTTTAATGCCCAGACTTTCCCCTGGAAGTATATAGTCAGTTTCGATGGGTAGTTTATCCGTGGCTGAAGACCCATCTCTCTTGCCTTTCTGAATATTGTGTTCCAATCCTTGAGGTCTTTTAGCGTGGAGGCTGCCAGATCCTGTGTGATCCTGATTGGTTCTCCTTGATATTTGAATTGTCTCTTTCTGGCTTCTTGTAAGATTTTTTCTTTTACTTGGAAGCTCTTAAATTTTGCTATTATATTCCTAGGTGTTGACTTTTCCGGGTCCAGTGTAGAGGGTGATCTATGGATCCTTTCAATGTCTATATTGCCCTCTTGTTGTAGAGCTTCAGGGCAATTTTGCTGAATAATTTCTTTTAGTATGGAGTCCAAGTTTCTATTAATTTCTGCCTTTTCTGGAAGACCAATTATTCTCAAAATGTCTCTTCTCAACCCGTTTTCTTGGTCTGTCACTTTCTCATTAAGATATTTCATGTTTCCTTCTATTTTATCATCTTTCGGCTTTGTTTTATTTGTTCTTGTTGTCTTGAGAGATCATTATGTTCTAATTGCTCAATTCTAGCCCTTTAAGGACTGGTTTTCAGCTATAATCTTTTGGTTTTCGGCTATAATCTTTTGGTTTTCTTTTTTCAATCTGGTTATTTCTGGTGTTCAATTTGCTTATCAGTTCATTTGATTTCTGAGCCTCACTTTCTAATTGCAAAATTCTGCCTTTTAAGCTGTTATTTTCTTGCCAGATCTCTTCCATCTTCTTCAATATCTCATTTTTGAACTCTTCAATAGCTTGTGACCAGCTTTCATTTTTTTGGTAAGGTTTGTATATGATTACTTGTTTGTCCTCCTCTGTTGTCTGGATTTTCTCTGTGTAATAGTTGTTGAGTGGTCCAGAGTTTTTCTTGATAATCTTTTTCTTCTTCTGGAGTTCTTGGCTTGCCATCATTAGCCCCTCCCCTTTTCTGCTTTGTATTCACAATCAGGGTCTGCCTGCGCTTTCTAAGCTCCCAGTGGTCTCCTTGTCCTCTGGGTCAGGCCTCCTGGTAGACTCCGGTCTGCCCCTCTGCCCGAGGCTCCTTCAGCAGTCTTTGGGGCTGCTTCCACAGCCTCACTCCAGTCCACACCGGGTTCTCACTGGAGGTCCAAGCCTGGGCTGGAGATCTTTATTCAAGCCTAGGGCACTGCCTTTGCAGGCACAGAAGCTCTTAGGGCACTGCCTTCACCCAAGCAGAAGCTAGGGAAAGTCCGTGGGCTGGAGATCTTTATTCACACCTGAGGCGATGCCTTCACCGGCTTGGGAAAGTGTTAGAGATCTTTGTGCTGGCCCAAGGCAGTGCCTTCACCCATGTGGATGCTTGGGGAAATGTCCGTGCACGCCCCCCAGCCACTTTGGGTCCCTTGTCTTGCAGCACACAGGTACAAGCCCTGGGGCTGCCAGTGATTAACTGGTTGCCCCAATCCTGTTTTCACTCTTGTGCGTTGGCCTTGGTGTTGTGCCAAGGTGTGGTGTGGGGGGTGGGGAGGGGCTTCTTCCTCTCACGTTTTAGTGAGAGCTGTTTCACCCCTTTATAGCGTGGAGATGCCCCGATTCTGCATACCTGCTTGTGGGGTTCCTTCATTCATCTGGGTTCGCTTTTATTTCCCCTTGAGGAGTCCTGTATGCTTTGGTCAGGAGAGATCGAGCAGCTGCTCTTTACTCTGCCGTCATCTTAACCAGAAGTCCAAGATTCATTCTTTCTTTTAAAACTACAGTCTTTGTGATCACAATTGTTATTTTGGTTGAAGATAAAGTGACAATGCAATAACAGAAAAATAGACTACATCTCCTTGGTTTTATTTCATGGATTTTAGTTTTCAGAGAAAAAAATAAAAGCTTTTTACAAAACATAAGCCTTCTAAATCCAGTGTTGAAAGACTCAGAAGAGCTTCTTGCAGTCATAGTTTTAAAATGTACAGTGACTTCCAATAAAAATAGGCCAATAGGCCAGGCAAACCTTTCCGAAATAGACCAAGCTTTTATAAGAGATAATTCACTAATTACTATTCTCCATGTCAAAAATATTCCTCTTTTTCCCTTAGTTTGTAATGATTTTTTAACGTTCATTTAATCAATTAATTTAGAATACTTTTCCATAGTGTAATATAGAAAATGGCAGCATGGAATTCCTGCAAAATACAGTGTCAAGCCTCACCTGGAATTCCAGGGGACCCCCCCCCAGAGAACTTTTGGTGAGGGGGCAGTTGGTAAGGAGTTGAACAGTTGTTTTCTGGGAGTTGAGGGGAGCAGATCTCTCTGCTTGCTGTTCCTGATTTGGGGTTCACCTGGGAGGCCATAGTGGCAAAATCCATTGTGGTTTCTACTCAGGAGTTTACCTGTCTAGTAGGATTAGACCTTTCCAGCATCAATATAATAATTATTTAGTTATTTAGACATTAGAAATAATAACTATTAGCTTGGAGGGCAAGTTAGCTAAAGTTCTGCCACTCCCTCCTGGGGGGGAGGGGCAGCTTCTACCTGACAGTTCAAGGCTTCCCAGTTCTTATCCAAATCCTAATTACCCCTCTTGCCTTCCCCTTCCTTCTTTTATCAATATAACTTTATCTTTAATAGCTGTGCCTGGGTATTATTTGAGGATACTTACTGCAGACATTAAGCTTGATTCCTGTCAGTTGCCAGCCTAAGAAGTCAGATCCTTCTCAGTCCTTAACAACAAGATATCTAGCTTCTACTCAGTCCTCAATCAGACATGTGGGAATGTAAGTTAGAGAAAGGGAACATCATTAAAGATTTGCCTTTGCTGAATCTTGCTTGAAGACGCACTGCCCTCTCTCCATCTTCATCTGAAAACCAATTGCTTGGGGGGAGGGGTTTGAGAGCAAGGAGTACCTTACTCCCTCCCTACTCACTCAAGCCTGTCTGTGTGGGAGGAAACTGTTTTGCAGGCATCTGGCTCTGGCCAGCCCATCAGCTTCCCAATATCCCTGTTATTACAAACATAACAATAGTTACATGAATCACGTTCTTTCCCTCCCTTCCTCCCAACTCCCTCCTGTTGCCAATGAGTAATTCCACTGAGTTTTACATATGTCATTGATCAAGACCTATTTCCATATTATTAGTATTTGCACTAGAGTGATCATTTAAAGTCTACATCCCCAATCACATCACTATCGACCCATGTAATCAAGCAATTGTTTTTCTTCTGTGTTTCTACTCCCACCTTTCTTTCTCTGGATGTAGATAGCGTTCTTTCTCATAAGTCCCTCAGAATTGTCCTGGATCCTTGCATTGCTGCTAGTAGATAAGTTCATTACATTCTATTTTACCACAGTGTATCCATCTCTGTGTACAATGTTCTTCTGGCTCTGCTCCTTTCACTCTGCATCAATTCCTAGAGGTTGTTCCAGTTCACATGGAATTCATCCAGTTCATTATTCCTTTGAGCACAATAGTATTCCATCACCAATGGATACCACAATTTGTTCAGCCATTTCCAATCAAAGGGTATCCCCTCATTTTCCAGTTTTTTACCACCACAAAGAGTGCAGCTATAAATATTTTCATAGAATTCATTTTCCTTATGATCTTTTTGGGGTATAAACCCAGCAGTGGCATAGCTGGATGAAAGGACAGGCAATCTTTTAACAAAGTTAAATACAATAATAATAAATAATAAATATAATAAAAATAATTTGGGCATAGTTCCAAATAGCCTTCCAGAATGGTTGGGTCAATTCACAACTCCACCAGCAGTGCACTAATATTCGAATTTTGCCACATCCCCTCCAACATTTATTACTTTCCTTTGCTGTCTTATTAGCCAATTTGCTAGGTGTGAGGTGGTATCTCAGAAATGCTTTGATTTGCATTTCTCTAATTATAAGAGATTTAGAACACTTTCTCATGTGCTTCTTGATAGTTTTGATTTCTTTATCTGAAAATTGTCTATTCATGTCCCTGGCCAATTTATCAATTTGAGAATGGCTTGATTTTTTTTTGTACAACTGATTTAGCTCCTTATAAATTTGAGTAATTAGATCTTTGTCAGAAGTTTTTGTTATAAAGATTTTTGGCCAATGTATTGCTTCCCTTCTAATTTTGGTTATATTAGTTTTGATTGTACAAAATCTTTTTAATTTAATGTAATCAAGATTATTTATTTTACATTTTGGAATATTTGCTTTCTCTTGCTTAGTCTTAAAATCTTTCCTTTCCCAGAGATCTGACAGGTTGAGATAATCATGGGATTTCTGTTGGTTTGGTTGTTGATGTGGTCAATTATGTGGATGGTTTTCCTAACATTGAACCATGTTATGTGGAAATACAAAGCATGGAATACCTGCAAA
Organism: Gracilinanus agilis; assembly: GCF_016433145.1. NCBI lineage: Eukaryota > Metazoa > Chordata > Mammalia > Didelphimorphia > Didelphidae > Gracilinanus > Gracilinanus agilis. The sequence goes on from NC_058135.1 coordinate 52,161,297, forward strand.
GGTACAGGGATAGCCTCACCCAGAATTCCAGGGGACCCTCCTGGAGAACTTTGGGTGAGGGGGCATTTGAGAGGAACTGGCAGTTATTTTGTGGAGGTTGAGGTGAGCAGATACCCTGCTTACTACTCCAGACTTGGGGGTTCACCTGAGGTGACCATTGTAGCATAAGCCAGTGGTTTCTACTCATAGGATTAGCCTGTTTGTTAATATTATTCTTCATTAATATCAATATATAATTACCTAGTGATTTAATGATTAGATATATAAATTATCCAGCAAGTTCAGTTAGGTGCCTTCACCCCTCCAGTGAGAGGGGAAGGGCAGCTTCAATCTTAATAGTTCAGGATTACCTTCCTTATTCAAATACCTTCATTAATCTCTCTAGTTTCCTTGTTATTTTCTAATATAACCTTAATCTTCAAATCTGTGCCTGGAAAATTATTTGGGGAATACTCACAACTCAGTCTGGACATCTAGTTTGAATCCTGTCTGTCTGCTGCCAGTTTAAGAAGATCTTCTCTGTTCTCAACAGTTAGATAACTAGCTTCTTTTTACTCATCTATCAGATCTGTGAGGAATATAAATTAAAGAAAAGGAACATCATTGGGGTTTCAGCCATAACAGAAACTTACCAGAAGAATCTCATTCCTGCTTTCATTACCAACTGAAACCAGCAACTGTTTAAGGGGGAGGGGTTTGAGATACAGGAGTGTTTTACCCCCTCCTTTCCTCACTGAAGCCTGTCAATCTGTGGCTCTTGACTTGAAGCTCTATTTGGCCCTGACACATTTATCTGCTTCTCCAAATTATCTGTTATTATCATCATAACAACCATCCTTGCATTCCTGGTATAAATCCCACCTGTTTATAGTGAATAATCCTCCTGATCACTTATCACTTGCTGGAGTCTTTTTGCTAGTATTCTATTTAAGATTTTTGCATCTATGTTCATTAAAGAGATTCATCTGTAGTTTTCTTTCTCTGTTTTTGATCTGCCTAGCTTTGGGATCAATACCCATATTTGTTTGATAAAGGAATTTGGTAGAACTCCTTCTTTGCTCATTTTGGAAAGTAGTTTGTATAGTATTAGGATTAGTTGATCTTCAAATGTTTAATAGAATTCACTTATGAATTCATCTAGCCCTGGGGATTTTTTCTTAGGAAGTTCTTTGATGGATTGTTCAATTTCTTTTTCTGATATGGGATTGTTTAAGTATTCTGTTTCTTCTTCTGTTAATCTAGTCAATTTATATTTTTGTAAATACTCATCCATATCAACTATATTGCTATATTTATCACCATATAACTGGGCAAAATAGTTCTTAATAATTACTGTAATTTCCTCTTCATTAGAGGTGAGGTCACTCTTTTCATCTTTGATATTAGTTGCTACCTATTTTTAAAGGGCAACTAAAAATCCAGTTCCCCATGAAAACCTTTCTTTAATGACCCATCTCTCCTCATCACTGCACACCCACCGTACCCCCTGACCCTTCTTCCCAAAAGCACCTACTCACCTACTTCAGTTAGTGATAGTTTTTATCTTCTAACTTGCTATTTTATTTGGTAGCTCTTTAACACATTTACTAGATGTTATGTATTAGGTTTAATGATATCTCCTCATTAGATGATAAGTGATGAGGAATCTTTCTTATTTGAAGGCTATTTCTCTTTCAGTGTCTAGAACAGTGTTCTACCTGAGGTAGGAACTCAACAAATGTTTTAATTGCATTAGTTATCTATTTTTGTTTTTATTTTAGCTATAACAATATAATATGCAGTATAATAACAGAATACATGATTTTGTTATATGTAATAAATTGCTTATCCAAGAGAAACAAATTCTCACATTTGTTATGTCCCAAAATCTGTTTTATTTTTCTCCCCTTCCATCCCACACTTCCATTTCCCCAAGAAGACAGACAATATGATATAGATTGTGAATGTGCTATCATGCAATATATAATTCCATGTTCATCATATTAGAAAAAAAGATAAAAGTCCCTTATACTAGAGAAAAATTTATGGAAGAAATAAAGGGAAGAATGGTATGCTTCAATATACATTCAGACTCCTTCAATTCCTTCTATCGTAGTGGATAGTCTTTTCTCTCAGGAGTCCCTTGGACTTGTCCTGCATTCTTGGATTGCTGATAAGAATTATCATCATAGTTGATCATCATATATACACACTTCTCCTGCTTCTGCTCACTTAACTTTGCATCTTGAATGAATGAAAAAGCATTTGAATGCACACTATATCTCAAGAATTGAGGTTATGAGAAAAATCATAGAGTTCATGCTCTCCAAGAACTCACATTCTAAAAGAAGGAAACACCACCTATAACATGGCCAATAAAAAGGTTCATGAGAAGGATTAAAATCCTTAGAAATGAAGCACAATAATTCAGAAGTTAGAGCTGCAGTGCAGATGGTAAATCTCAAGACTACTGATTCAGAATTTTCAACAGTAGGGTAAATAAGACCTGGTAGTCCATAGATGGCAGTGGGAGGAAAGATAGCAATGGCAAATGGTTTCAAGTGCACCTGTGAGCTTAGTCTTAGTAGTTCTAAGGGTGTGGCAGATATAGAAAGGTCCATTTGTCCTTAGACTTCAGTGGCAGAACAGATGAACAGGCCCAGAATTTAAAGGAATTCAGCAGCAGATAAAAGGTAGAATCTAAAAATCACAAGGGTACAGTGGCAAGTTAAGAATCAACTAGAATTTAAGTGTTTATTATATACTAGATATTTTGGAAAATTCTTGGTATACAAAGAAAGGCTATAGGATGGTGTTTGCTCTGAAGGAACTCATATTATTTTAGGGGAGACAGTACATAAACAATTTTGTTTGTATACTCATTCTTTTCTGAACATTGCTTAGACTTCTTTCTCTACTGTTCTCCATCTATCTTCCCATCTATTCACCTTTCCAATTTCCTTCTATTGATTTTTTCCCACATTAGAACATACACTCCTTAAAGAAAGGAACTATCTTTCAGTTATGATTGTATCCTATGACAATACACTACTACATGATCAATTGGGGAATGGCTGAACAAGTTGTGGTATATGATTGTTATGTATTACTATTGAACCAGAAGAAATAATGAACATGATGATCACAAAAAATACGGAAAAAACATGGAAAGTGATTCAAAGTGAAGTTAGCAGAAACAGGAGAATGTTGGAGCCAGTAACAAAAATAGAATATGTTTATCATCTGAGAATGACTTAATTATTTTCCCTAATGCAAGGATCTAGGACAACTCTATGAACTCATGATGAAAATGCTATCCACTGCCATTAAACAACTGATAGAGTCAATGTAGATTGAAGCATACATACTTCATTTTATTTCTTCTATGGATTTTTTCTCTAGTATGGTATATGTTTTCTTTTACAACATTAAAAACATGGAAATTGAAGGAAAAAACAGCACCTCACATAAGGAGTATTTAAAAGATGCTTTTTGAACTAAGTACATACCAAATATAAACAAAAGAAATGGAAAGCGATATGAAAGAGAAAGTATTGAGGTTGAGGGGAGAAGTAAGGTGGAAAATAAGATTTGAATTCTCTTAGAGGAAGCAAGTATGTTTTAAAATTTGAAATTATATCCTTTTAATTTTATTTTAGTAAAACTTGTTTAAATTTTTTGTATTCCAAGTATATTTTGTTCATTTCTTAAACTCATCATGACATAGAAAAAATGGACATTGGAAGTTGTAATAAGGCTCAAGAAAGAAGTGTAAAACAGATTGTAACATGTGGAATGCACATGTGGAAAAGGTGCTTTCTCTCTCTCTCTCTCTCTCTCTCTCTCTCTCTCTCTCTCTCTCTCTCTCTCTTTCTCTCTCTCTCTCTCTCTCTCTCTCTCTCTCTC
>NC_058135.1:52165544-52235494 GCF_016433145.1 Gracilinanus agilis
TCTCTCTCTCTCTCTCTCTCTCTCTCTCTCTCTCTCTCTCTCTCTCTCTCTCCCCCCCTATTCCATTATGGTTGGGAAATCATTGAAGGACCTATATAGGTCAATTGGTGAGCCAGTTATATCACAAAGGAATTGTACGGCAGGATCAGACTCAAAACTAGTGATAGATAGAGAAAAAACTAGTGATAGAATGATGATTGGATGCTGGACAAGTATAAATCTAAGTCCCAGGTCCTGAGCTCTTGGCATGCTGTCTTCCCCATTAGACTGTGAGCTCTTTAAGAACTAGAACTACCTTTCGCCTTTCTTTGTATGCATAGTGCTTATCCTGGTACATAGTAGGTGCTGAATAAATACAGACTAAATAACTTTAATCATCTAGATATTTACCTTCTAGGCATCCATGATGAAGACAGAATTGAGAGACCACTGAACAATTAATGGAGAGTTGTTTCTCTTTATAGTGTTTTTATTACATAAATTATTCTTTCACATTTCAAATTTCTTCCATTTATAAAAGTCTTCAAAATTGTTTTTATAACAGACATGATATGTCATAAATTATTGTTTCTTCCTCTCCATATATCAGTTCATATAAGTTTTTCAATGAATCTTTGAAGTCATCTATTTTCTCATTTCTTAGAGCAAAATAGCATTCCATAAAATTCATATACCCTAATTTATTCAGTCATTCCTCAGTTGACAGGAATTCCTCTAGTTTCTAGTTTTTCTTTTTTAGAAATCAAAAAAGAACTGCTATAAATATTTTTGTACATATAGGGTCTTTTCCTATTTATTTAATCTTTTGGGAGAATAAGCCTAACAGTGTTATAGTTGCATCATAAAGGATGTTCTATTCTATAATTTTTTTCTGTATAATTCCAAATCAATTTCCAGAATGATTATACCCATTCATAGATCCACTAACAATGCTTCAATGTACCAATTTTCCCATACCCCCTCTAGCATTAGTCATTTCACATTTTTTCATTGTGATAGGAGCAACATTTCCCTGATAAAGCTTTGTTTCTCCCTGTCACAACATAAGGAAAATTTACAAAGAAAAATACAAAGCTGCCGCTCAGACCAAATTGGCCCTGTGTTTCATAAGCAGCTTCTTTTTCATCCAAAGGTATAAAAAATCCTAGCCATATGGAGACTAGGTCCCACAGATCAGTTGGATATTTGAAGGTCTCAATAGTTACATTGTCCTTCATGATATACTGCCCTAAAAAAAGATGTATTTTCATATAGAGATTGACAGAGAAAGCATCTAAAAAAATTGAATGCCAAATTATACTTGACTTATATCCTTGCTATGTTAGGGCAAATTAAATCTTTTTTAAAATTAACTTTGATAAGTAGAAAATTACACATTTCATCCCAGCATCAAACTTGAACTAAGAGAGTTCTGCAGTCATTCCTACCTTCAACAATCATCTTTTTCCATTTCATAAGTATGAGGCAGAATTTCATAAAACATTTAATTTTCTCTAATTAACACCTGTTTGAAACTTGTTCTCCAATGGCAGAGTTAAGACAGTGGCTTAGAAGTGGTAAAGTCAAAATCTCTGTTATTATGCTTCCATATCAATATTTAAAAATCTCTTTAAAAATACAGAATTCCAAACACAAAAACGAGAGCGAGAGCTTCAGGACAATCCTGCTGAATGCAACTTGAAAGATAGACAGAGAGAGTCAATTTTCATGGTATAAGGGAGATATTGAACACCCTCCCCCACCTATTACACAGAGACATTGGATCACACTCAAGATCCAAGGCTTTAACAGTGGCTAGTGGGAAAGAATATGAGGAATACAATCTGAGCACCCTCAGACTCTGCAAGACAGCATCAGACTACAGGGAAGATTTGGCCTCAAGGCAGCACAAACACCTTGTTCCAGTAAACAAAGACAGGGAGTTTATAGTTCACAGGGAGAAGTTTAGGTGGTAGGAGTTGAGGGGAATGAGTAAAGAAAAGGAGGCAATGACTGAAAGCTTCTATGGGTACAAAGACCAAAGAACAGAACCAACAGAGCTCAATGGAATCCAAAGAACTTCAAGCAAAACCTCAAAAAATCCAGGTAATTGGACTCAGGCTCCAAAAGAGTTAAAAACAATTCAAAAATCAAATAAATACGGTTCAAGAGAAATGGGAAAATGAAAACAACAGTTTAAAAAAGCAAAATAGGTCATCTGGAAAGAGAGGCATATGAAATAAAACAAGACAATATATATTTTTTAAAAGCCAGAATTGACAAACTGGAAAATGAGGTAAAAAAAGTCAAAGGATGAAAAGAATTACTTGAAATGAAGAATGAACCAATTGGAAAAGGAAGATAAAATATCATAGAAGAAATTTAGTCTTTAAAAATTAGAATTGGACAATTAGAAGGTAATCACTTCATGAGAAATCAAGATACCAAGAAATAACATATGAAAATATATGTGATACATCTGAAGCAGTAATCAGGGGAAAATTTATCCATAAGTGACTATTTTAAAAAAATAGAGAAGGGGGAGATAATGAATTTGGAGTGAAACTTAAAAAACTAGAAAAAGAACAAAATTTTAAAAACCCAGATAAAACTAAATTGGAAATCCTAAAAATCAAAGAAGAAATTAATAAAATTGAAAGTAAAAGAACTATTTAACAACTAATAAATAAGATTAGAAGCTGGTTCTCTGAAATAAAGTATGTCAATCTAATTTAAAAAATAAAGAAGAGAATCAAATTAACAGTATCAAAAATTAAAAGGATGATATCACCTCTAATGAAGAGGAAATTAAGGCAATTGTTAAGAGCTGTTTTGCCAAATTATATGACAATAAATGTCAATTTATTTCAAATGATGAATATTTACAAAAATATAAATTGCCTATATTAACAGAAGAACAAATAGAATACTTAAGTAATCCCATATATATATATATATTTCTATATATTTCTAAGAAAACTCAGCAACAAGAGTTAAAAACAGAAACTCCATTTAAAATCACTCTAGACAATCTAAAATATTTTGGAATCTATTTACCAAGACAAACTCAGGAATTATATGAACACAACTACAAAACACTTTTCACACAAATAAACTAGATGTAAACAATTGTAAAAACATTTGTTCATGGGTATTCTCTTGATGTCTCTGTTTGGGCAGCAAACTGTTTAAGTCTGGTTTTTTTCTTTATGAATGCTTGTAAGTCTTCAATTTTATTGAATGACTATACTTTCCCCTACAAAAATAAAGTCAGTTTTGCTGGATAGTTGATTCTTGGTTATAGACCCAGTTCTCTTGCTTTCTGGAATATTGTATTCCATGTCTTCTGGTCCTTCAATGTAGATGCAGTCAATTCCTGTATTATCATAACTGTGGTTCCCTGGTATCTGATTGACTTCTTCTTAGCAGATTATAATAGTTTTTTCTTTGGTCTTGTGGTTTTTGAATTTGGCTATAATATTCCTGGAACTTGTCAGTTGTGGATTAAATGTAGGTGATCTGTGGATTCTTTCAATTTTCACTTTTCCCTCTTGTTTGAGAATGTCAGGGCAGTTTTCTTGGATAATTTCCTGTAAGATGATGTCCAAACTTTTCTTTTGTCATGATGTTCTGGAAGACCAATAATTATTTTTCAATTTATTTTTTTAAACCCTTAACTTCTGTGTATTGGTTCAAAGGTGGAAGAGTGGTAAGGGTGGGCAATGGGGGTCAAGTGACTTGCCCAGGGTCACACAGCTGGGAAGTGTCTGTGGCCCGATTTGAACCTAGGATCTCCCATATCTAGGCCTGACTCTCAATCCACTGAGCTACCCAACTGTGCCCCAATAATTCCTAAATTGTCTCTTCGAGATCTGTTCTCTAGATCTTTGGTTGTATCAATGAGGTGTTTTATATTCTAACACCCTAAACCAAGATAAATTCAGAATGGGTGAATGACTTGAATATAAAGAAAGGAACTATAAATAAATTAGGTGAACACAAAATCGTATACTTGTCAGATCTCTGGGAAAGGAAAGAATTTAAAACTAAGCAAGAGTTAGAAAAAAATTACAAAATGTAATTACATTAAATTAAAAAGGTTTAGTACAAACAAAAACTACCTCACACCAAGCAGATTGGGCAATATGTAAGTAAAAGAAAAATAATAAATGTGCAAAATTGGGACACTGCTAGTGGAGTTGTGAACTGATCTAACCATAATGGAAGGCAATTTAGAATTATACCCAAAGGGATTTAAAAGAATGTGTGCCCTTAGGTCCAATAATACCACTACTAGGTTTGTACCCCAAAGAGATAAAAAATAATTTGTACAAAAATATATATGGCTGTGTTTGTGGTGGCAAAAAATTTGAAATTGAGGGGTTGTCCCTTGATTGGGGAATGACTGAACAAATTGTGATATATGGTGGTGATGAAATAGTATTGCGTTATCAAGGATGATGAACTGCTTGATTTCTATAAAAACTGGGGAGACTTCCGTGAACTAATGCTGAATGAAATGAGTAGAGCCAAGAGAATATTTTAACTTATAATTTAATATATTTATATTATAATATATGTAATATATTATATAATAATAATTTAACACAGTAACTGAAACATTATGGGATGATCAAATGTAATAGACTTGCTACTAATAGCAATGCAATGATCCAGGACAATCCTGAGAGACTTATGAGAAATAATGCTATCCACATCAAGAGAAAGAACTGTGGAAGTAGAAGAGTAGAAGAAAAACATAAGATTTATCACTTGTATATATGGGTAGAATATTTGGGGTTTTGTTCTTAAAATGTTACTCTATTACAAAAATGAATAATATGGAAATTGGCGTCAAGTGATAATACATGTATAATCCAGTGGAATTGCTTGTTTGTTCTGGAAGTTGGGAGGGAAGAGGGGAGGGAGAGAACATGAATCATGTAACCATGGAAAAATACTTAAAAATAAATGAAGGGTGTTCTTCATGTCTTCAGATTGCCTATGTTTTCTTTTGAGAACAAACTACCTCTTCAAATCCATAGAATATCAATTTGGGAATGGCCTTTATTCTTATAAATTTAAATCATTTTAAAAATATCTTGGAAATAATGTTATTTATCAGAAAAAATGCTACATAAATGTTTCCCAGTTAGAATTTTTCTCTATTAATTTTAGTTTTATTAAATTTTTAAACATACAAACTTTTAAATTTTATCTATTTTTACTTCAGAGATTCTTTCTATGCTTTTTCTTTGGCCAGGAATTTTTCTATCCAGAAATGTAAAAGGTAATTCCCCCACACACCCTGTTATTGTTTTTTATATGACATTTCATACTTAGGTCATTTATCCATTTGTAATTTACCCTTGTATAAGGTATAAAGTATTGGAAAAAACCTAATGTCTTCCATTCTACTATCCAGTTTTCCTAGCAGTTTTTGTCAATTAGTGAGTCCTTATCACAGTACGTAGAGTATTTGTATTTAATGCTAGGGCAGTAGTTACATATCTTAATATATGCCATGTACTTTCTGTTCCACTAAAAATCTCTATATTCTAGATGATACCAACTTGTTTTTAGAATTTTTTGCTTTATAATATAGTTTAAATCTGGCATTGCTTGTCCTCTTACATTCCTATTTCCTTTCATTATATCCCCTGAATTTCTTTACCTTTTCTGATTCCTTATGAATTTCACCATTTAAAATATATATATTTCTGTGGGGCAGCTGGTGGTTCAGTGGATTGAGAGCCAGGCCTAGAAATGGGAGGTCCTAGGTTCAAATCTGGCCTCAGACACTTCCTAGCTGGGTGACCCTGGGCAAGTCACTTAACTCCCCTTGCCTAGCCCATACCACTCTTCTGCCTTAGAACCAATACACAATATTGATTCTAAGATGGAAGGTAAGGGTTTGAAAAAAAAATAAAAAATATACTGGCAGCTGGGTAGCTCAGTGGAATGGGAGTCAGGCCTAGAGACAGGAGGTCCTGGGTTCGGGCCCGGCCTCAGCCACTTCCCAGCTGTGTGACCCTGGGTGGGTCGCTTGGCCCCCATTGCCCACCCTTACCACTCCTCCACCTATGAGACAATGCACCGAAGTACAAGGGTTTAAAAAAAATTTATAAAAAAATATATTTCTGTAAAATTGTCCTTTGGTATTTTGATTGATATAGCATTGATGAGTTTATGTATGATTAGTATTATTCTAATTATCAAGGTCTGTTAATAAATTTCTATAAATAGTGGTATGAGGTTGAATGTAAGAACTATGTACTTATATAATTATTTTATATTTGGTAGGTTAATTGTGAAATATTTTAAACATTCTGTAATTATTTTAAATGGAATTTATTTTTTGAGCTTCTTCTGGGTTTTACTGATATTATGTAGAAATGATGATATTGTTATTATTCAGTGGTTTCAGTCATATCTAATTCTTTATGACCCCATTTTGGGTATTTTTGGCAAAGAACTTTGTAGTGTTTTGCCATTTCCTTATCCTGATCATTTTACAGATTAGGAAAGTGAAGCAAACATTTGATTAAATGACTGGAGACGCAGAACTGAATTTGAACTCAGAACTTCCTGACAATACCACCTATCTGCCTCATAAGGATAATAGGTATGGTATTTCTTATTTTCTCAATGAATGGGTGACAAAGGGGCTAGATGGAGGGAAATCATTTGGAATTAAAAATAAAAATTAAATTGAAAAATGCTAAGTATTTGTGCAGGCTTATTTTATATCCTGCAAGTTTGCTGAAGTTATTGTTTCAAATAATTTATTTGACTCTTGGGATTTTAAAGTATATCATTTGAAAAAGTGATAATTTTATTGTTTCTTTCCTTATGCATTTTATGTAAAATTATTTTTGTTGTCTTATTGCTGTAGTTATCATTTCTAGTTCTGTGTCAAATAGAAGTGGTGGCAATGGATGCTCTTATTTTATTACAATTTGATTGGAAAGGATTCTATTTTAGCTCCAATATGACAAAATAGAAACTCTTTGCTTTATGTGTAGAGAATTTATCATTTAATGGAAAGGATGCTGTCTTTAATGGAAATGTTCTTTGCATTTTGTTTAAAAGGTTTCCCTTCTATTGATATAAATGTATTTGTTTTTGTCCCCTTTGTTATTTATAACTTTTAAAAACAGATGAAGAATAAAATGATCAAGAAACAAGTGATAGTTATATCAAAAAAGAAAAAATGAACAATTTTAAAACTATAAGAATTATGATCAAGTAGTAACCATCTGTGTTTATAAAGGACCGTTGATGGAATATGAGATCCACTCACCTGATAGATGATAGATTTATAATGCAGAATGAAACAGAACTTTCTACAACTATATAAGAATTATTTAAATTCAATCAGAAACCTCTGTTTAGAGAAATTTATTAGGGATCTAGCATATTTGAAAAGTATCAACTGCTCATAGGTAGGATGAGTTCATCTCTATATAATAAAATTTTATCTTAAAATTCATATAAATATATACAAATATATAAATAATGTAACCAATTATGATTTTTTCTTGACTGTGCATTTGTTCTTTTTTCCCTCTGTGGAGTATGGCATAGGAGGTAAGATAGATTAAAGTTAATTTTTAATTACAAATAGAGAGGTAGGAAAGTATTATAGATATGGAATGTTGGATGCATACTCAAATGAGGTCATTATATTTTCATTTTTATTTATTACTTTGCTTTGTTATGAGTGACTTCTTACAGAGGGTGAGCTGTAAATGTTTATAATGTAAAAAAATACAGCAATAAAGCATTTTACTCTTATTATGTGTAGATCAGTTTCTGAGAACTGAGGTTAGTTTCTTTGGAACTCTTAGGTCTGAGTCTTATAGATGGGTAAAGGAAAGCTTAAGCAATGAAGAATCTGGTTCTAGCTCTTGTAAACTGTATGTGACAATGGTAGATGTTGAATATGTTTTAATCTATTTCTTTTGATTTTATGGAAATGAGAAAAGAACTGTATTTAATTAAAACTACATATGGGCAGTCTATACTTTGGTACTAGTGTGACTTCATTAAAATATAGCAGGAAGGGAGTAGAGAGGATTTTTCCCAATTTAAGGGCCCATTGATCCAAGGGATAAACCAAGAGATTAGGTAGATAATTGCATATGAACTATTCTGCCTAGAATAATGACATAATAGAAAAATCACAAAAGGAAGTAATCTAGGGAAACAGAGTAGTTAGGTTTCCAGGTGCCCCCACCCACCCAAAAGCCAGTGTTTCCTTTAAGGTTCTGCTGTGTTAGAAGATTTGCATAATTGCTAGGGTTAGTATTTGGGATTGCCAATTTTCCTTATTTTTGTACAGGATGACGTAAGTGGTCAGAATCACCTTCTGTTCATTAAAAATACATTATCCCTACAATAGGAAAGAAATGGCACAGAAACCCAGAATTTTAAGAATTGGAGTATATTTCAGTGGCCATCTAGTCCAACCTCTACACAAAAGGTAATCTCGCTATGCATATGTACAGATTGTCATATAATCTTTGCTTAAAAAACTCCACTGAGAGGAAATCCACCACCTCACTTGGCAGGTCATTCCTCTTTCCGACAGCTGCAATTGTTAAACGATTCCTTTCTGACATGAAGCTTATATCTGCTTCTTTATAACTTCTACCCATTGTTCCTATGTCCTCCCTCTAGAGCCAAATGGAATGTCTAGTTATTCTTTTACATGACACTTCTTAAAATATGTCATGCTCCCCTTGAGTCTATTCCTTTCCAAGGTGAATATGCCCACTTCCTTCTCATGATCCTAATGTGACCTGGAATGAAGGCTTCATCTAACAGTTGGCTCTCCTCTGGACACTCCCTTGCTTATAAAATGCCCATCTTAAATCTATAGTGCCTGGAACTCAACACAATATTCCATGTGAAATATGACAAAGGCAGAGTACAAAGACATTATCAACATTCTACAGACAACTAATATTCATAGCAACTTAGTGTTCAATAAACCTAAGGTCCAGATTTTTGGGGAAAGACATCATTATTTGACAAAAACTGCTGGATAAAACTGAAAAGTGTTATAAACAAAAACGGCCCTCGGGAGATATATAATGATGTTGAATATGTGTATTCTCCTCAAATGCAGATGATGGAAGAACACCAACTCTGATCACCCTTGACAGTTGTTATAGTTTAACTTTCTAACAGTTGCCCAGGGAGGATCCTCGAGAGGTTAGATAGATGCATAACCTTTCCAGGTCCAACCTGGGGTTGAATAGATTGATATAGGGCTTTTGATTTACCTTGGATTATCTGACTACATTTGACTCCCTCCCCAAGGGTCATGATATAAAGATCACTCAGGAAGGTACTTGTTGAACTCTCTTTATCTAAATCAGGGAAAGGATAAACAGGACAAGGATTGGGGATTGGAGACCCTATCAATTTGTTATCTTTAGCTAGTTGACAATCAGGACTAGAGGCTATTAATCAGGTGGAAGCTGGAGCTTTAATCTCTCCACAATCTCTGGCCCAGCCTGGCCACAGCCAAGCCAGAGAATAGGGAATGCTATTGATGCAGCTGTATTGGTGATCTTATTCTCTCAGCTTTCTCACTAACAGTGTTGAGGATGCTCTCACAGTCTTTCAGGAAATATTCAGATTCTTACTACCCTCTTCTTCATAGACCTCCCTGCCTCCCTTTACCACCCACTCAGAGATGTCTCAGCCCAGAGAGACTCCTGTCCAGAGACCTCCAGAGCCCAGAGAGACCCCTTCAAAGTGGATCTCTGGGGTATTTATATCATGGGGTCAACCAAAGTTTGCCCCTGTCTCACGCCACCTAGGAACATTCCATGTCTTCCAACTGCCTTCCTTGTCATTTAGGTGCCATCCATCACTTCCCAGATTATGAATAATACAAAAGCAGTATGGCAGAGATGCATAGACCAACATCTCACACCATACACCAAGATAAATTCCAATTCGATTTTTGATCTATAAATAAATAGTGACATCATAAACAAATTAGAGGAACATGGAAAATTTTACTTGTCAGACTTATGAATAAGGGAAGAATTTATGACCAAACGAGGCATATAAAATGTTACAAAAAATGAAATAGATAATTTTGATTACATTGATTTTAAAAGTTTTTTGCACAAATAAAATCAATGCAAACAAGATTAGAAGTAAACAACAACTGGGTGGGGAGGGGACAACAACCATACAGCAAATATCTCTGGTAAAAGCCTCATTTCTCAAAGATATAGAGAACTGAGTCAAATTTATTAGAATACAAAACACTCCCCAAATTAAGAAGTGGCCAAAGGGTATAAACAGGTAGTTCTCAAAGGAAGAGATTAAAACTATGCATAGTCATGAAAAAATGTTCCAAATCATAATTGATTAGAGAAATGAAAATTAAAACAACTCTGAGATACCAACTCACATCTACCTGATTTACTAACATGACCATAATGGAAAATTATAAATGTTGGAGGGGATGTAGGAAAATTGTGAAACTACTACACTTTTGGTGGAACTGTGAACTAATAAAACCACTCTGGAGAGTAATATGGAACAAATAATGTTCATAGAGACACAAAACTATGAATACCCTTTGACCCAGAAATACCACTATTGAGTCTGTTAGACAATGAGATCAGAGATAAGGGTAGAGGGCCTAATTATACCAAAATATTTTAGGAGGTCTTTTTGTAAAGGCAAGGAAATAGAAACTGAGGGGTTGTCCACCAATTGGAGATTGGATAACCAAATGTGGTATATAGCAGTAGTGGAATACTTTTGTACTATTCTGATGAACAGTATGAGTTTGGAAAAACCTGGAAAGATTTATGTGAACCGATGCAAAGTGAAGTGAGCAGAACCAAGAGATCATTGTATATAGCAACAAATAATATAAAATGATCAATTGTAAAGGACTAAATCATTATCATCAAAGCAAGTCTCCAAGATAACCACAAGGAACACAAAAAGAAAATGTTATCCATAACCAATGTTAGCCATAAACTACTATTGGTATACAAGTGCAGATCAAAATGTGCCATCTTCTACTGTATATACTTCATGAGATTATTTTGTATGTGACCAATATGGATATATATGGATATATATGTATATTACATTAAAGTATGGATATAATCTATGTCAGACAATTCACCACTAGGGAAAGGTGAGGGAAGAGGAGGTAGGGAGATAATCTGAATTGTAAAATGCCAAAAAAAATTTCTCAAAAATTGTTTCTACACATAATAAAAAAACCTATTACTGGAAGGTCCTCTTATTACAGTTTCAAAAGGTGTTAGATTTTTGGGCTACTACAATATACAGCTGATTTATATTCACCTATGAATCTACTAAATCACCTAGAACATTTTTTCAGATCTTCTATCTATGCCTCCTCCATCTTATTCTTGTTAATTTTTTTGGTACCCATGTGTAAGACTTTATTTTTATCCTTGTTGAATTTCATCTTATTAGACTTTAAAAAATCAAAGTTTTAGTATGTGAAGAGGCTTTTGGATTCTGAGAGTGTTATCTAGGACTAGCTTTCTTTCTTTCCTAGATTTTTGTTATCTGTAAATTTGTTGAGCATGCCATCTATGCTTTTATCAAAATCATTGTTAAAAATATAAAACAGGGCGTCCAGGTTAAGATGGTAGCAGAGTAAAAAGCAGCGCTCAACCTTGCCTAACAGAAACATACAGGACTCCTCAAGGGGACATAAAAACAAATCCAGACGAACAGAGGGACCCCACAACAGGGCGCAGCATTGAAGGTACGTGGAATCGGGGCATTTCCATACTATAAAGGGGTGAAACATCTCTCACTAAATCGCTGGCTAAGCAACCCCACCACACACACACACACACACACACACACACACACACACACACACACACATCACCTACAACGCCAAAGCCAGCTCAAAAGAAATAGAGCAAGTTTGGGGCACCCGTTGAGTCATTGGCAGCTTTAGGGCCTGTTCCTGAGAACAGCAAGACTTTGGACTCCAAAAGGCTAAATAAGGCACAAGTAGTTTGAGCGTAGACACTGAGCGCAGGTGCAGGTGGAGGTGGACACAGGTGCACACATGTGAGCAAAGGCTCTGAAACCCTGAGTGGGGAACCAGTGCAGACAGGTATACAACTGTGGAAGCAGCTCCCTGAGACTTGTAAAGGAACCTCCGGCAGAGGATCAAGCAAGGGGGTCCACCAGGGGCTTGACCTTGAGAACAACCAGACCTGAAACCTTAGGATCCTAAAGAATGCAGAAAGACCCTGAGCATGAGGATAAAGCTGAGAAGGGGCTTGGCTAACAATGGCAACCCAGAATCAGGAAACCCAGAAGAGAATGATTAACATGAAGAAAAAATCTTTAATACTCCACAACTTTTACACAGAGAAAATCCAGACAACCGAGCAAACAGAAGATTTCCAAGTATTTGCACTGAAAAGACCAGGACTAAATGGAAAGTTTGATATCCAACAAACAAGCAATCACATCCGGACCCTGCCAAAATAATGAAAACTGGTCACAAGCTCTTGAAGAGTTCAAATCTGAGATGACGAGAAAGTTGGAAAAGATTTGGCTAGAGAAATGGGAAATAGTTCAAAAGGAAATCAGGTAAGAAAATGACAGTTTAAAAGGCAGAATTTTGCAATTGGAAAGTGAGGCTCAGAAATCAAATGAACTGAAAAGCAAATTGAACACCAGAAATGACCAGATTGAAAAGAAAAACCTAAAGGCTAGAATTGAGCAATTAGAAGCTAATGATCTCTCAAGACAGCAAGAACAAATAAAGCAAAGTCAAAAGACTGAAAAAATAGAAGGAAACATGAAATATCTCAATAAGAAAGTGTCAGACCAAGAAAACAGGGCTAGAAGAGACAATTTGAAAATCATTGCTCTCCCTGAAAAAGCAGAAATTAATAGAAATTTGGTCTCGATACTAAAAGGAATTATTCAGCAAAATTACCCTGAAGTTCTACAACAAAAGGGCAATATAGACATTGAAAGGATCCATAGATCACCCTCTACACTAGACCCAGAAAAGACAATCCCCAGGAATTTAATAGCCAAATTCAAGATCTTCCAAATAAAAGAAAAAAATCTTACAAGAAGCCAGAAAGAGACAATTCAAATATCAAGGAGCACCAATCAGGATCACACAGGATCTGGCAGCCTCCACACTAAAAGACCCCAAGGCTTAGAATATGATATTAAGAAAGGAAAGAGAACTGGGCCTACAACCACAGATCAACTACCCATCAAAATTGACTATATACTTCCAGGGGAAAGTATGGACACTCAACAAAATTGAAGATTTCCAAGTATTTGCACAGAAAAGACCAGGACTAAATGGAAAGTTTGATATCCAACCACAAAAAATCAAGAGAAACATGAAAAAGTAAATAAGAAACAGAGGGGAAAGAAAGAAAAATCATAATTTTTAAATTTGCCTTTTTAAGGGCTTCAATAAGATCTAATTATCTGTATTCCTATGTGGAGAAATGCTATGTATAATTCTCTGTAGTGAACTCTATTCACTATTATAGTATGCACTATTATAGTAATCAGAAGGATAATTCATAGGGAGAGGTTGGAATAATAAATGGTCTAAGATGATATGGGGGGTGGGAAAGAGGAGGGTGAATAGTAGGGGACACCAAGAGAAACTTGAGAGAATAAGAAAAATAGGATATTCTATTACACACAAAGAGGGCATGGGAAGGATAGGGGACAAATACTATTATAAGAAGGAGAGGAAGAGAGCATTAAGAGGTAATATTTAAACCTTACTCTCAGTGAAATCAACCCGGAGAGGGAAGAGTAGCTTCATTATCCATTGGGATATAAAACTCTATCTAAACCTACTGAGAAAGTCAGAAGGCATAAACCAAGGGGAACAGGGGAGTGGGGAGGTCAAAAAAGGGAGGGGAGAAGAAGGGGGAGAGAATTCATTAGGCTTTTAAAATGAAAAAAAAGGAATAATAAGAGAAGGGGTAGAAAGGGAAGTTAATCAAGGGAAGGGATAAGGGATACTGAATCAAAGCAAACCACTGGTTTAAAAGGAATTAGTGTAAGAAGAAGGGGTAGGAATAGGGGAGGATACAAAAATGTCAGTTAATACACAGCTGATAATTATAACTCTGAATGTGATTGGGATGAACTCATTCATAAAATAGAAGCAAATCCTAACATATGTTGTGTACAAGAAACACATATGAGGTGGGTGGACATACACAAGTTTAAGGTTAAGGGCTTGAGCAAAATCTTTTGGGTGTCAAATGAGAAAAAGAAGGTAGGAGCGGCTATTATGATTTCTGACAAAGCCAAAGTAAAAATAGATATGATTAAAAAAGACAGGGAAGGTCATTACATCCCGATTAAAGGCAGTATAAACAATGAGGAAATAACACTGCTCAATATGTATGCACCAAGTGGCATAGCATCCAAATTCATAAAAGAGAAACTGGCAGAGCTCAAGAAGGAAATAGATAGTAAAACCATACTAGTGGGAGATCTAAATATTGCTCTTTCAGATCTAGATAAAACAAACCAAAAAAATAAATAAGAAAGAAGTAAGAGAGGTGAATGAAATCCTAGAAAAATTAGATTTAATTGATATGTGGAGAAAAATAAGTAGGGACAAAAAGGAATACACCTTTTTTTCAGCTGCACATGGTATATTCACAAAGATTGACCATGTAATAGGGCATAGAAACATTGCAAACAAATGCAAAAGAGCAGAAATAATAAATGCAACCTTCTCATATCATAATGCAATAAAAATAATAATTAGTAAGGGCACCTGGACAGGCAAATCAAAAACCAATTGGAAATTAAACAATATGATTCTCCAAAACCAGCTAGTCAAAGAAGAAATCATAGAAACAATCAACAATTTCATTGAAGAGAATGAGAATGATGAGACATCCTACCAAACTCTGTGGGATGCAGCCAAGGCAGTACTCAGGGGGAAATTTATATCCTTGAGTGCATATATTAAAAAATTAAGAAGGGCAGTGATTAATGAATTGGGAATGCAACTCAAAAAATTAGAAAGCAAGCAAATTAAAAATCCCCAGATGAAATCTAAATTAGAAATTCTAAAAATCAAGGGAGAAATTAATAAAATCAAAAATAAAAGAAAAATTGAATTAATAAATAAGACTAGAAGCTGGTATTTTGAAAAAAATAGATAAAATAGACAAAGTACTAGTCAATCTAATAAAAAAAGGAAAGAAGAAAACCAAATTGACAGTATCAAAGATGAAAAGGGAGACCTCACCTCTAATGAAGGGGAAATTAAGGCAATCATTAAAAACTATTTTGCCCAATTATATGGCAATGAATATAACAATTTAGGAGATATGGATGAATATTTACAAAAATATAAATTGCCTAGATTAACAGCAGAAGAAATAGAATACCTAAATAATCCCATATCAGAAAAAGAAATTGAACAAGCCATCAAAGAACTCCCTAAGAAAAAATCGCCAGGGACTGATGAATTCACAAGTGAATTCTATCAGACATTCAAAGAGCAACTAATCCCAATACTACACAAATTATTTGATATGATAAGCAAAGAAGGAGTCCTACCAAATTCCTTTCATGACACAAATATGGTACTGATTCCAAAGCCAGGTAGATCAAAAACAGAGAAAGAAAACTACAGACCAATTTCCCTAATAAACATAGATGCAAAAATCTTAAATAGAATACTAGCAAAGAGACTCCAGCAAGTGATCAAGAGGATCATCCACCATGATCAGATTGGATTTATACCAGGAATGCAAGGATGGTTCAATATTACGAAAACCATCCACATAATTGACCATATCAAGAGTCTAACAAACAGAAATCACATGATTATCTCAATAGATGCTGAAAAAGCCTTTGACAAAATACAGCGCCCATTCCTATTGAAAACACTGAAAAGTATAGGAATAGAAGGACCTTTCCTAAAAATAATAAACAGTATATACCTAAAATCATCAACAAGCATCATATGCAATGGGGATGAATTAGAAGCCTTCCCAATAAGATCAGGAGTGAAACAAGTATGCCCATTATCACCTCTATTATACAATATAGTAGTAGAAACACTAGGAGTTACAATTAGAGAAGAAAAAGAAATTGAAGGTATCAAAATAGGCAATGAGGAGACTAAGCTATCACTGTTTGCAGATGATATAATGGTCTAATTTAAAAAATCCTAGAGAATCAACTAAGAAGCTGGTAGAAATAATCAACAACTTTAACAAAGTGGCAGGATACAAAATAAATGCACATAAATCATCAGCATTTCGATACATTTCCAACACATTAGAGCAGCAAGAGGTAGAAAGAGAAACACCGTTTAAAATCACCCTAGACAATATAAAATACTTAGGAATCTATCTACCAAAACAAATACAGGAATTATATGAACATAACTACAAAACACTTTCCAAAAAAGTAAAACTAGATCTAAACAATTGGAAAAACATTGATTGCTCATGGGTAGGACGAGCTAACATAATAAAAATGAACATTCTACCCAAATTAATTTACCTATTTAGCGCCACTCTTATCAAACTACCTAAAAACTTCTTTACTGAATTAGAAAAAAACTATAACAAATTTCATTTGGAATGACAAAAGATCAAGAATATAAAGGGAAATAAAGAAAAAAAATGTGAGGGAAGGGGGCCTAGCAGTACCAGATATTAAACTATACTATAAAGCAGCAGTCATCACAACAATATGGTACTGGCTAAGAGAGAGAAGGGAGGATCAGTGGAATAGACTTGGGGTAAATGACATCAGCAAGACAGTGTATGATAAACCCAAAGAGCCAACTTTTGGGACATGAATCCACTATTTGACAAAAACTGCTGGGAAATTTGGAAAACAATATGGCAGAGATTAGGTTTAGATCAACATCTCACACCCTACACCATGAAACATTCAGAATGGGTGAATGATTTGAATATAAAGAGGGAAACTATAAATAAGTTAAGTGAACACAGAATAGTATACTTGTCAGATATCTGGGAAAGGAAAGATTTTAGAACCAAGCAAGAGTTAGAGAAAATTACAAAATATAAATTAAATGGTTTTGATTATATTAAACTAAAAAGATTTTGTTCAAACAAAAACAATGTAGTCAAAATCAGAAGGTAAATAACAAATTGGGAAAAAATCTTTATAACAAAAAACTCTGACAGGTGTCTAATTACTCAAATATACAATGAGTTAAAGCAATTCTATAAAAAATCAAGCCTTTCCCCAGTTGATAAATGGGCAAGAGACATGAATAGGCAATTTTCAGGTAAAGAAATCAAAAGTATCAATAAGCACATGAGAAAGTGTTCTAAATCTCTAATAATTAGAGAAATGCAAATCAAAACAACTCTGAGGTATCACCTCACACCTAGCAGATTGGCTAAAATGAAAGAAGCGGAGAACAATGAATGCTGGAGGGAATGTGGCAAAATTGGGACTTTAATGTATTGCTGGTGGAGTTGTGAACTGATCCAACCATTCTGCATGGCAATTTGGAACTATGCTCAAAGGGCTATAAAAATGCCTGCCCTTTGATCCAGCCATACCATTGTTGGGATTGTACCCCAATGAGATCATAAATAAACAGACTTGTATGATAATATTTATAGCTGTGCTTTTTGTGGTGGCAAAAAAACTGGAAAAGGAGGGTAGGCCCATCAATTGGGGAATGGCTGAACAAATTGTGGTATATGCTGGTGATGGAATACTATTGTGCTCAAAGGAATAATAAACTGGAGGAATTCCAGGTGAACTGGAAATACCTCCAGGAACTGATGCAGAGCGAAAGGAGCAGAGCCAGAGGAACACTGTACACAGAGACTGACATACTGTGGTAAAATCGAATGTAATGAACTTCTGAACTAGCAGCAATGCAATGACACAGGGCAGTTCTGAGAGATTTATGGAAAAGTATGCTATCCACATTCAGAGGAAGGACTGTAGGAGAGGAAACATATAAGAAAAACAACTGCTTGAATGCATGTGTTGAGGTGGACATGATTGGGGAATGTAGACTTGAAACTACCACACAAATGCAACTAACAACAATTTGGAAATAGGTCTTGATCAATGACACATGTTAAAACCAGTGGAAGTGTGCGTCGCCCATGGGTGGAGGGATTGTGGGGGGTGAAGGGGAATATAACAAAAAAAATCTGACAAAGGTCTAATTACTGAAATATATAAGGAGCTAAATCAATTGAACCAAAAAATCTAGCCATTCCCCAATTGATAAATGGGCAAGGGGAATGAATAGGCAATTTTCAGATAAAGAAATCAAAATTATCAATAAGCACATGAAAAAGAGTTCTAAATCTCTTATAATCAGAGAAATGCAAATCAAAACAACTCTGAGGTATGTGATGGATAAAAAGGGACACTAAAATTGCGGGGTGCTCTCCTTCCCTTGCTAAGTGACAGAGGGGTAAAAGGGTGATTGAGGTGATAGGAGAGGAATGAAAGGGAATGGACAAGGTGGTATTAGGATGTTGAGGATACAGGGTGAGGTGTTCAGGAGAGGCAGCTAACACAGATTAGACACCCAAGTTAGAGACAGAGGATACTGTGGTAATAGGCTGAACCCTTCCAGACAGGAAAGGTACTTTTGTAGACAGGAGGAGTAGGGCCAGTCAGAAGTGGTTTGAATCTGACTTGAGGGCTTTCTTGTCAGTTTCTCAAGGCCTCAAAGGAGGAATCACAAGGCTCCTCCCTATCAATGAAGCTGAAGGGATTCAGGAGGAAGCGTTGGGCAACTATTTCCTCCCAAGATGGATGCCTCCAGTTTCCCTCAGGAAATAAAAGAATCATTTCTTCCCCTTCAACCCTTTCCTAATTCTTCAACACGATGATTCTCCAGAGGGGTTGATTAGGTAACAAAGGGATTTATTAATGTTCAGGATTGGTCAGGAAGAAGATAGGGGTTTGGGGTTTCTTATAGCCTCTAGGGAGAAACTCAAGATGGGGGAGGGTCACAGGAATAGGTTAGACTGAGAGAGAATCTGCTTCTCTCAGCTGGGGAAGATTTGGCTGCTTTTAAAGTAGAGGGTATACTAAAGGGATAGTTTGAATTCAAGGATGTCCTACTTGTCTATTAGGAAAAACTAAACCCACAAATTCTATTCACTAAAAACCCAAATGTTACCCTGCCTCCCAGAGCCCCAGGAAAACAGGCAGGGAAACAGGGAAATAATATGGAGAAGGTCAGGGAGAGGTCCAGAGAAATTAGCTAGGTTCAAATTTTCCAGAGATAAAGCACAGGCCAAAAGCGAAACCGAAAGCCAAGTAGAGCGCTAGTTAGTCCTTCTCCTCTGTTCAAGACTCAGGGACCAACTGACTCTTCTCAGCATTCTAAGGCTTCTAACTGCCAGAAGTTTTCAGTTGGCCCCCTGCAAAAGCAAAAGCCTCTCTTGCATGTTTTGCATCACAGGTACCACCGTATACCTAGCAGATTAGCTAACATGACAGTAAAGGAAAGTAATAAATGTTGGAGGGGATATGGCAAAATTGGGGCATTAATGCATTGCTGGTGGTGTTGTGAATTGATCCAACCATTCTGGATGGGAATTTGGAACTATGCCCAAAGAGCTTTAAAAGACTGTCTTTCCTTTGATCCAGCCATACCACTACTGGGTTTATACCCCAAAGAGATCATAGGGGAAAACACTTGCACAAACATACTTATAGCCATGGACTTTGTGAGGGCAAAAAAATTGGGAAATGAGGGGATGTCCTTCAATTGAGGAATGGCTGAACAAATTGTGGTATCTGCTGGTGACGTACTACTATTGTACTCAAAAGAATAATGAACTGGAGGAATTCCATGTGAACTGGAATGACATCCAGGAATTGATGCAGAGTGAAAGGAGCAGAAGCAGGAGAACATTATACCCAGAGACTGATACAGACTGATACACTGTGGTACACTCTAATGTAATGAACTTCTCTACTAGCAGCAGTGCAATGATCCAGGACAATTCTGAGGGACTTATGAGAAAGAATGTATCCACATCAAGAGGAATAACTGTAGGAGTAGAAAAACAGAAGGAAAACAACTGCTTCCACAAATGGTTTGATAGGGATGTGATTGGGGATCACCCTACTTCAATTATCAATAATATGGAAACAGGTCTTGATCAATGACACATGTAAAACACAGTGGAAATGTGTGTTGGCTATGGGAGATTGGGGGGAATGTAACCATGGAAAAATATTCTAAATGAATTAATTTAAATTTTTCTTAAAAAGATTCCCTTTTCTTTTTAGTGTCAATTTTAAATAGATTTTGTTCTCCAGGGCAAAAATTGAATTTCAATTTGTCTACAGAGTGCAATGTTGTTCACTTTTCTCCCTCTGCACACATTCAAGTACATATTCAGAATGCCCAGATTTACATAGTAGCTTAAACATTACTTTCAAACTGCTACTGCCTTGGCTACAATTTTGAGTCCTTCATTATTTTTCTTGGAAAACTTTGTGGGAAAAGTTCATTTTGTTGATGTCTTCAGTGATGAGTCTGGAACAAGCACTGCCAGATGGGTCTACTTCACCCTCTGGGAATCGATCAGGCATGGTTCCTGGCATGCACTCTGGTATAGTTTATTTGTGATGGGGTTGCAGACCTTCAATTCTTTCTGCTTATGTCAAATTGTTCCTTCTTAATGATCTGGTTCATATCTAGTCTGTTGATTATTTCATTACATTTGTCAAAGATTTTCTGTTTGTCTTCATCACCAGTTTTGCCTTAGAGTTTCTCAAATTTCTATGAGAGATCTCACATTAAAAACATAAGATGCAAAAGAATTCTTGGAGGACACCATGAGTTTCCATTTTTTATCTTCATCTTTCTGTTTCTTAGACTACTAGATGTATCCAATATCTTTTTTGCTTTCATGACCTTTGTCACTGGATCCTCCTTGCCTGTACTCTTATTCTCAGAAGAAATATCAAAGATGTCAAATGTTGCTTCAATCTGAGGAACACTCTTGGGGCAAGTGGGGATTCCTGTGAGCTTGAATTTGTTATCCTTTGTCATTGGTCTCTCACCCTCATTAACCTGAATAAGCATATTAGACTAGTTTTCTTGGCAGATGGTAATGATCTGTGTCTGCTTGGTGAGGATGGTATTTGATCAGAACTGTCATAAATCCACCAGCATTTTCAGTTCTAAGAGCTAATATAGTGATATCTAACAGAAGCAAGACCTGGACATTATCAGATTTATCTCCAGACAATATGATAGTCTGAACAGCTGCTTAGTAGGCAACAGCCTCATTGGGAGGGTAACTCTTCTTGAGCTCCTTTCCGATGGAAGAAGTCCTGCAGAAATTTATGGATTTGGTGATCTGGTTAGAACCATCCACCAAAACAGTGTTATGAATCTATGATTTTTCTACCTTCAATAGGGTATATAATGTGCTACAGAAGAGGTAAGCATTCAACTCTTCAGAAAAGGCATGAGTAAGAGGTATAGAAGTGGATACTTTCATAAAGGAAATAAATACCAATACTGGCCTTGGTATTACAAGAGAGAATATGCTCTGCATGTTCACAAGGGATGGACAATTGTCACACAGTCCTTTTGTTCTCACTGAGGTCCTTCTTGTGCTTTCTCTTGATCACAAAAAATGAAATGGTTAACAATTTGATCATCAAAGTCCTCCTAACCCAAGAGGGTGATGCAGCCATGGACAACTTAAAAATGCCATCTTCAAGTGTAAAAATCACATCAAAAGTGGCACCTTCAGAGTTAGGGATCAATACATTTCTCTTAGCACCAACCTTTTTGTCAAGACCATAAGCAAGAGCAGCAGATCATTAATGATTTGAGCACATTGAGATCAGTGATAGTTTCAATGTCTTTGGTAGCCTGATGTTAAAATAGTTGAAGGAGGTTAAATTTTCTCATTTTTAAAAAACTTTTTCAAAACCATACGAGATTTTCTTATGAACTTTTAGTCTCCATTTTGTACTCCATTTGGACATGAGGACTGCCTGCATCATTAGCTACCATAAAAAGCTAATGCTTCATATTTGTACAACAAACCTGTGACCAATCATATGTTTAGCATCAAAGACTGTGTTGGTGGGCTCCATTGACATGTGATTTTCCTGAAGCATCACCAATTAAATGCCCTATGTCAGTGAAAGTGACAGAGCTTAAGATAGTCCTGTTTTCTTGGTCATTAGAAACAATGTCTACTTTTCCACGTAGGAAGACTCCCATACAGGAATGAGTGGTACCAAAATTAATGCTGCAGAGACTTAATATTTATATCCAGAAGAAATATCTTCTATGGTATTTATCAAGATAAAATAAACTGAGGAAGCTTACTATTGGAAGACTGTCACAAATGCTGACTTTGTATCCTCTTTTAATGATATTTGGCAATTTTCAAGAATTGTGAAAGTTATACTGTTTATTTAGGAATAAAGTATTACATAGTTCATGATGTTACTGAAGATGGCTGGAATAATGCCTTCCAGCACAATCTTCCAGGTATCAATGAAAAAGGACACAAAAGTCTCTTAAGAAGGAATTGTTGGTTCATCCTTTTAGGAATGAAGATAATGATGATGGTGGTGAACATTTATATAGTAACTATTATGTGCTAGGCACTGGGTTAAGTACTTTACACATATTTCATTTGATCCTCGTGACAACCTTTAGGAGTGCTTTGAATGTCTTCATTTTACAGGTAAGTAAACTGAGGCACATATTAAGTGATTTGGCCAAGGTAGACAGCTAGTATCAGACAAGATATGAACTCGGGCCTGTCTGCCTTTAATTATAGTGCTCTATATGTTGCATCACTTACCTAGAATCAGTCACTGAGGAATTAAATAATTTTAAAATAACCTAATCATGTGAAATTGGCAACAGATTTCCCAGGGAATTATGGCATATGTTTTCCTTTTGGAAGAATCCAAATCCTGGGTAGTGTTACGTGTAGAGGACTGTAGGACCCTAATGGAATGCGCAACTAACCAGAGAAAATAGAGAACTGTCTTCATTGTTTATGAGCTATTGTGATTCTTTTATGTTTTCTGCCTTGGTTTATAGGTATCTATAAGTCTTCTGTATTTTCTGTGAAGTCTCTTAAAGTTTTTCCAATATCCAAAATATACATTGCTAGCTTGTGGGCTTATTTAGGATGGTGGGGGATAGTGCTATAGATGTGGAGATGCAATACTTCTAGATAACGTAACCAATGACATGAAAAGCTAGCCATTTTTTCCTTGATATTCAGGACTTCTCATACCTCTAAAAGAGGAATGATGCAAATTATTTTGAAAAAGTTTTGTATGTCTAGGCCTCTAAGAACTCACTGGATTGAGATCCAGGACAAGACAGTAGGTCTTGGGTTCAAATCTGGCCTCAGAAACTTCCTGTGCCACCCTGTGCAAGTCACTTATCCTCCATTGGCTAGCCCTTACTAGTCTTCTGCCTTGGAATAAATATAGTGTTGATTCTGGAATGGAAGGTAAAGATTTCTTTTTTAAAAGTTTAGAAGAACTAACAATAGAGAAAGCTAATAATCCCTAACCCCTAACACTTTCACTCAGCACTGATAGCAATGGTGACAGAAAATAATGAAGCATAGGTTTTTTGGCTGTTAATGGGGTGGGTGGGTGGAATAAGCTATCAAATTACCAACTCACATTCCCCTTGATTGGATGTCACAATGCTGATTGCTACAGGTGATGGAGCCTACCTCCAAATTCATGAATTTTTGTCCTGGATATTGGCAGGTCTTTGGTTTGCTTTGGGAAATCAGTGTGTTTGGGAGAGGCTGATTTTGTAATATTCCTACTCTTTGCTCTTCTTTTCAATTACTGGTAAATTGTACTTTTTACCACTTCAATGTACATAATGTGATTAATGTTAACTGGTCTGAGAAAAAAAGGATGTGGAATATGAATCATGAACTTAAAGCATTACTTTGAGTAAACATGAATCCATATTCTCAAACAAACATAGGAAGAGGAACCTATTATATTTATCTTTCTAAGCCCTGGACTACAATGCTCCAGAGAACAATGGGTTAGAAATTATTGGGGTGCTAACTTGCACTTGATATGATAAAGAACTTCCCAATAATTAGACCTATGCAAAAGTAGAATGGACTCCCTCAGGAAATAATGAGTTCCCCGTCACTGAAGATCTTCAAGAAAAAGCTGAATGTGCCTTTTTCAGATATAGTACAGAAATGTTGAGTTAAAAATTGATCGGGCATTTTCTCTTCCCATTCTGATATTATCTCATTCTGTCTTAGAGGACCTGGTTCTTGTTTGGAGAACTACAGGATGTTAAATAGAAGTATTAAACTTGGGCCCCAGACTAATGACTTTCTGATAGCATGAGGATAAGCCAAACATATTTCAACCCTAGCTATGTGTGAAGATATCTGGAAGATGGAGTTAACCCCTGAGACCAGTTCAGAAAACTCATTACCCCTCCGGGCCTTATGAATTTACTCTTGCCCATTTGAAGAACCCTCTCACTTCTTTTCAGTGACTGCTAAGGAGCTATTGTATGAATTGGGAGAATCTGCTGTGGCCTCTATTAAATGTACTCTTTAGAGCTTTTGTGGCATAATTTTGTGGATAAAAAGCCAGGTATATGTAAAAAATGCATACAGAAAATACTCATATAATATAGTGTCTGACATAAGGTAAGTTTATTTCTAAACCCTTACCTTCCATCTTAGAATCAACATTGTGTATTGGTTTCAAGAGTGATAAGGGCTAAGCAATGGAGGTTAAGTGACTTGCCCAGGGTCACACAGCTTGAAAGTGTCTGAGGCTAGATTGGAACACAAAACCTTCCATCTCTAGACCTAGCTCTCAATCCATTGAGCCACCCAGTTTTTCCCCATAAGATTTATAATTATTTAATAAATGCTTATGGACTGACTTCTTTTGTATCCATCCCCTTTTCTCCACTTAGATAGCTGTCACCCAGATTATCACCCTAACTTGAACTGTTGTAACAAATTCCTAATTGGTTTCTTTCCATTTAGCCTCTTCTTTCTTTAATCCATGTTTCATAAAAGCCTAAATGACTTTCCTAAAAAAAAATACAAAAATCAGGAAAACTGTTTTTGAAGGTGATTGTCCTATATATTCTACATTATCATGATATAAGCACGTGGCCAAAAATAATCATTAACATTTACGTTGGTGTTTAATTCATGCCAGGCATTGTGTTAAATTTTTGATAGTTGTGATCTCATTTAATTTTCACATCAGTTATGGGAGTCAGGTACTATAGTTATTTCCAATTTATAGATGATAAAACTGAGGCAGAGATGTAGTAACTTGTCCAGGGTCATGTAGGGAGTAAGTATATGATGTTGGATTTGAATTTAGATATTTCTAACCATAGGTATGGTGTTCTAGCTGCTCTAACATATATCAGTAAAGAAATTCTCCACATTGAAGACTCCCCCATAGCATGATGAAATCATACATCCAGACTAAATATACACAAACAAAAAAAAAAAAAAAAACAAAATGTTATTCATGATGGAGACGTCAAGTCACATGTGGAAGCATTTTGCTTGTCCAGAAAGGAATTCAGGAAACCAAGTTGACTGTGAAAGTATGGGGAGATGAAATAAGAGAAATTCTGATTCAATTCAACAAGAAATTATAAAGCACCTATCCTGTGCAAGGCAGTGTGGATACAAAGACAAGTGGAAAATTATCCTTGAAGTTATGGACTGACTCTGACCTAAGGCAGTCTCCTAGAAGTTTAGATTTTATACTAGAATGAAATGCAATGCTCATATGTCCTTCAAAAGCTAACAAAAGGAATTTTACTTAACCATTTCTAGGGAAGGATATTGCACAAGGATAGGGCATGCTCACACTTTGAATTGATGCAGTGGAGCAAAGCCCTTTGCCTTAGTTGCCCATCATAGAATTCCTGGAGTTTCTTGTGGCTGTTTTTTTCCACAGGGGAAGGATCTGTGTAGTATATAGAGAGAGGGGGTCATATAGTTTTTTTCAAGCTTTCGCTGAGTTCTGAAAGCATTTAGGGGTTTGGAATCTTGAGGGAAAAAGTCAGTTGGTTTGGGTCTCCTGTGGAGGGAGGTTGTCTGACCAGCTGAGCTGCCTCCTTACCTATCTGTAGAATTGAAATTTAGCCTAGCTTTGGAATATTTATTTAAGAAATTGTTATTTTGGATAAACCCTTTATATCTTCCTTCCCTATATTATTTCCTACCTTCCCTCCCTTACCTTATATGTCTGTGGAGTTAATAAGGAGAGTAATTAGAGAGGAGTTCAAATTCGTGAAGGGTTAACTATAATTGACAATATTAGATATAAAGAAACTAGTCATTCATCATTTATTCCCTTTAGATATCAAGAGCACTTTGTAAGCTTGAGTTAAGGCAGGTCCTTGCTCAGACTCCATCTCTGCCTCCCTTCCCTCAGCTGAGGTTCCTGAGACAACTGTTAGGGCTTCCTTAATCCACTTTCCTGTCAGATCATCCTTTTGAAGATAATAAACCCTTTTGTGTTTCAACAGACCTATTAGTATAATTTGTCAATTAGTTATTAAGAGAGGGAAGAAGAGGGAAAGAACTAACATACTCTGGGCTTGAAGGGAAGCCGGGTATCCATCTTGAAGGAAGGTGTAACTTCAAAACAAGTCCCTTCCTGCGAAATTAACTAAAGCCTGATTGTTAATTTCAGTTTAGTCTATTTCCCTCAGCCTGTGTTTGAGTCTAAGTCCTGGTCTATAAGCCCTGCTGTATTTGCCTGTTAGATTAATTCTCCCTCTCCCTGAAGATCTTATTCCTTCAGTGTTAAATTCCTGACTTCAGCCCTATTATATCCTGAATCTCCTTATTCCAGCCTACCTGTAGCCTAGATTTACTATCCTAACAAATCCCTGATAACCTCCTTTCAAAATTCCCTTGTATCACACACCTTTCCTCAAATTATCCCCATTACATCTGAAATATTAGATGTAGACTAGAGTCAGATTGCAAAGGGTCTTAAGTGGAAAACTGAGGGAATATGAAGCATTCGACAATTTTTTAATAGAGTATGTCTACGGCAGCATTAGTCTGTGCTTAAGGAAAATCACTTTGGCCTCTCTGGAAGATAGATTACAGAAAGAAGATGCTAGATGAAAGAAGCCAATTGCAACAGTTCAAGTTACAGTGATTAATTAGGTTAGGGTGACAATTATGTTAAGTAGTGAGAAGGGGGTTGGCTATAAGAAAATCAATCAATCAACAAACATTTACTATATTTATTATATGCCAGGTACTGTGTTAATTGCTGGAGATGGAAAAAAGAGCAAAAATACAAACCTTGCCATTTTTTTACCCTGAATATGGTCTTGCTTTCTGTCCATACCTTGATTAGGATATTGCTGAGATAGCTCATGTTTCCAAGAGGCCAAATTAGGTCTAGTAGCTGAGGTAGAAGGAGAAATGGAGGAACTCTTTTGGATTGAGATTTGCTAACTCAGCAAGAAATGCTATTTCTGGCTCCCCAAAGAACAATGCTTTCTAGTTCCTATTTCTACAATTGATGTCATGTGGCCAGTATTATATGAGGTTCATTGGAGAAATGGGTCCATGTGTCATCTCTAGGATAACTAATTGTAAATAATTCCTCCTAATATAACTTACTAACAGAATCATTAGACCAATCTTTTATTTTTAAGGTTTGACAAGGACCTTTTGTGTAAACCTTATAACTAACCCCTGATATACCCCTGCCATTTAATAAGCTTGTCACAAATGGGGGGGAAAACAGTCAACCAACATAGCCTCCATGGCAGATATAATCAATATTCTGAAACCATAGTCCTCCATCTCTCTATGGAAAGGAAGGAAGTATATTTTTAATTCTGAGATGATCATGGCTGGTCAATACAATATGTAATTTTCATTTATATCATTTCTATGTTATTCTAAGTCTGTTTATTTCATATTAGGCTCAACTTTAGAGCAATTTGCCACCAGGTTTGCAGCTATAGTGCCAAAAAGTGTTGCAAATGAAGATAAAGGAAGCATTTTTGGTGATTCCACCACTACAACCACTGAAATGGTTCACTGCTTCAAGCATTAGTATAGTCCAAGTTTTCTCTAATAAGGAATCACTTGTCTCCTGATAATTAAAATATGATATGAACTCAATAGGGCATAGATAGATCTTGAAAGGAAGAAATATTTTATACACACACACACACACATATATACATATATATGTGTGTGTGTGTGTATATATATATATATATGTATATATATATATTGCTAACATGATGACATAATTAATTTTGGTGTTGATTTTTTGCTTTTATACTCTTTTGGAATTCCAATTAGTGTGTATTCATGTGGGTAGGGGTGTTTTTGTGTCTCTCTTAGGGTGCGTTTGTTTCATTTCTGCAGTTGAATACCACAGTGTTTAGGAGTTTTTATTTTGTGGGAAAGTAAGACTCTGGCATGTTATTTGGGGTCACAAAGTGTTTGATGGTTTGACCTTCTTTTCTTTGTTCTA
This sequence comes from Gracilinanus agilis, assembly GCF_016433145.1. Taxonomy (NCBI): domain Eukaryota; kingdom Metazoa; phylum Chordata; class Mammalia; order Didelphimorphia; family Didelphidae; genus Gracilinanus; species Gracilinanus agilis. The sequence goes on from NC_058135.1 coordinate 52,194,111, forward strand.
CTGTCATACCTGACACACTTGACACAAGAAACTTTTCTATAACATGCCTTCTAAGAGAACATCCATTTTTTTCTTGAAGACTGCCCTTGATGAGGGACCCATAACCTACCCATACAGTCCATTCTACTTTTGAATAGCCTTAATTGCTGGGTAGGTTTTCTTGACTTTCATTCTAAATTTGCCCCTTTTTAGCATGCATTTATTATTCCTACTTCTACCCTCTGAGATCAATGAAATTACATCTATTTCTTTTCCAGATGACAATTCTTAAAATTCTTCAGTGAGTAAATGAATAAATAAATGAAAGGGTATTTATTAAATCCTTATGTGCAAAGTACTCAGAAAAGTTATGAGGATAATTTTTTAAATTGACAGTCCCTATTGTCAAGGGACTATCATTTTAATGGAAAAGACAACACATATAGGAGGGTTCAGCTGCAGGACAAATGGAAAAACTCACTGATCTTTAAGATAAAGTGGCAAGGAAGATGATAATGCATCTTTTTTATTATCCTTTTAATGGACAAAACTATATTCACTTCTGATATTGACCACTTTACAATGCCAAGAATTTGATGGCAGAACTTTTTTTTTAGCTTTTCAGGAGCTCTGACCATTTAAAGACATCAGATGTTTCCCCAATTGTCCTCTTCAGAAAAGAACAAAAACCAAAACAAAACATTATCAGTTCTTTTAAGCAATCCTAATATGGTATGAAGTTCAAACCTTTTGCCATAGGCTGAATGATCTTGTTAATGAATCTCCTTCCTAAATTATTGCACACCAAACTGGGCATGATGGTCTACCTATGGTCTGACTGGGTATGAGTGCTTATGAGAGTATTTTAAAATATGTACTTGTAGAAACCATGCATCTATTAATGCCATATCTCCAGACTCCACATATTCAAGAAGACCATTCCCCTTGTGTTTAATATACTTCCTTCTCACCTCTGCTTTGCATAAACTTTCTGTATTTTAAGATTCAGCTCAGTTCAATCTCCTCCACACACCCTTCCCTGAAATATCACCTGAAAGAAAGGTCCCCTTCAAATTTCCCCAAAATATTTTTATACATATGTTTTACCTACCTACTTAGTGACTACATCACTGATTATTTGTGTACATGTTCTACCATTCCTAATACCTAAAGTATAATGTAAACTTCTTGACCTCTTGTAGAATTTTTTTCTTTGAAACTATACCTATGTGAGCAAATATAGATATTACTTGAGAACTAGAAATATCCAGATTCAAGTCCACCTCTGACATACACCAAATATGTTAACCCTGGGCAAGTCACTTGACCTTTTAGTCTAGACAATTCTTTAAGATGATAAGTTTCAGGGGGCAGCTGGATGGCTCAGTGGATTGAGAGCCAGGCCTAGAGACAGGAGGTCCTAGGTTCAAATTTGGCCTCAGACAATTCCTAGCTGTGTGACCTTGGGCAAGTCACTTAACCCCCATTGCCTAGCCCCATAACAAATAAAATTAATATAGAAGGATATACATAAAAAAGATATTACGGTTAAAAAAAATTTTTAAAGATGATAAATTTCATATCTTCACCTTCAATAGTCATGTCTTGGCTTCCAAGTTAAGATGGCTGCAGAATAGAAGCAATGTGCTTAACCTCTCCTAACCCATGTACACATGACTCCTCAAAAGGACAAAAAAAAATCCAGATGAAGAATGTGACCCCACAATAGGGCACAGCATTGAAGGGAAGTGAGATTTGAGCATTTCCATGCTATAAGGGGGTGAAATAGTTCTCACTAAAATGCAAGCTGAGCAATCCCCTACCCCCACACCACCTACAGTGCCAAAGCCAGCACACTAGAGTTAGAGCAAGTTTGGGTCATTCATTAAGTTTTTGCCAGCTACCTGGGATCAGCAGGGGCTGGCTCCTGAGGGCAGCAAGACTTAAGATGCCAAAAGGTTCAAGAATGTGGACTTTGAATGCAGAACTTGAGTGCAGGCATGGACCTTGGGTGGGGACCAAGTGAGGAGGGGTACCTGACTGTGGAAGCAGTGCCCTGAGACTGTTAAAGGACCTTTGGGTAGAGGAACAAGCAAGGGGACCACCAGGAGGCCTGACCCTGAGAGCAGTTAAAACTGAGACCCCAGGAACCTAAAGAGTGCAGACCATGGGGGCAAAGATAAAGCTGAGAGGTGTAGCATGGCGCTGTTACTCAGGCAAAAACTGCTCCACAGTTCAATAGACAGAGAGCCTGCCTGCCTCACCCAGACTTCTGACTGAGAAAGGTAAATAATATTAATATTAATGGCAATCCATACCCAAGAACTTCCAAAGATAAAGATCAAGAAGAAATCTTTACCACTTGAAAAATTTTACACAGAAAAAATCCAGACAACAGAGCAGACAGCAGAGGAGAACAAACAAGAAATCACATCCAAAGCTTACCCCCAAAATGAAAATTGGTCACAAGCTCTTGAAGAGTTCAAATCTGAGATCATGAGAAAGATGGAAGAGATTTAGCAAGAAAAGTGGGAAATAGCTCAAAAGGAAATCAACAGTTTAAAAGACAGAACCTCCCAATTGGAGAAAGATGCCCCCAAATCAAAAGAATTGATAAGCAAATTGGAGATCAAAATTAAACAGCTAGAAAGCAATATAAACCAAGCCAAAAAGGAAAATCAAAGATTACAGCAGAAAACCAGTCTCTAAAGACAAGAATTGGGCAAGTAGAAGCCAACAGTCTTGCAATACAGCAAGAATTAATAAAGCAAAGTCAAAAGAATGACAAAATAGAAGGAAATACGAAATATCTCACTGAGAGGATGACAGATCCAGAAAACAAGTCTAGAAGAGATAATATGAGAATCATTGGTCTTCCTGAAAAATAAGAAATTAATAGAAATTTGGACACCATATTATAAGAAATTATCCAAGAAAACTGCCCTGATGTTCTTGAACAAGAGAGCAAAATAGATATTGAAAGGATCCATAGATCACCCTCTACACTAAACCCTCAAAAGATAACCCCCAGGAATATAATTGCCAAATTCAAGAGTTTCCCAGTTAAAGAAAAAAATATTACAAGAAGCCAGAAAGAGACAATTCAGATATCAAGGAACACCAGTCAGGATCACCAATCAGGATCACACAGGATCTGGCAGCCTCCACACTACAAGACCTCAAGGCTTGGAACATGATATTCAGAAAGGCAAGAATATTGGGTCTACAAAAAGGATCACCTACCCATCAAAACTCACTATATGCTTCCAGTGGGGAAGAATGGGAATTCGACAAGATAGAAGATTGATTTCCAAGTATTTGCACAGAAAAGACCAGGACTAAATGGAAAGTCTAATATCCAAACACAAAAAAGTTAAATAAGAAAGAGTGGGGAAAGAAAGAAAACTCTTATCTTTAAATCGCCTTCTTCAAGGGCTTCCATAAGATCAAATTATTTGTATTTCTATATGGAGAAATATTATGTGTAATTCTAAAAAATTGTACTCACTCTTACAATAAATAGAAGAATCATTTATAGCGAGAGGTTGGAGTACTAAATGGTCTAAGATGATATGAGGGGGAAAAGTGGGGAGAGGGAATAGAAGATGGCACCAAGAGAAATTTGAAGGAATAAGAAAACTAGGATAATCTAAACCACACAAAGAGGGCATGGGAAGTTGAGGGGGTGAATATTATTATAAGAAAGAGAGGAAGAGAGCATTAATAGGACATACTTAAACCTTACTCTCAGTGAAATTAATCCTGAGAGGGAAGAGTAGCTAGATCCATTGGGATATCAAATCCTATCTAACCCTATAAGTCAGAAGGGATAAACCAAGGAGGGAATGGGGTGGGAAGTTCATAATGGGAGGGGAAGAGAGGCAGGGAGGGAATTCATTAGGCCTTAAAAATAATAAGAAGGGAATAAAAAGGGAGGGGGTGGAAAGGGAAGTAAACCAAGGGAGGGGACAAGGGGGAGTGATTTAAAACAAACCACTGTTTTAAAAGGAAATAGCATAAAAAGAATGGGTAGAACTAGAAGAGGATACCAAAATGTTGGAGAATACACAGCTGATAATTATAACTCTGAATGTGAATGGGATGAACTTGCCCATAAAACAGAAGCAAATAGCAGAATGGATTAGAAAACAAAATCCTACCATATGTTGTCTACAAGAAACACATGAAGCAGGTGTACACACACAGCTTTAAGGTCAATGGCTGGAGCAAAATCTTTTGGGCTTCAATTGAGAAAAAGAAGGCAGGAGTGGCAATCATGATTTCTGACAAAGCCAAAATAAAAATAGATCTGATTAAAAGAGATAGGGAAGGTAATTACATCCTGATAAAAGGCAGTATAGACAATGAGGAAATACAGTACTCAACATGTATGTACCAAATAGTATAGTATCTGAATTTCTAAAGGAGAAACTGGCAAAGCTCAAGGAGGAAATAGATAATAAAATTCTACTAGTAGGAGATCTAAACATTCTTCTTTCAGATCTAGATTAATCAAACCAAAAAATAAATAAGAAAGAGATCTGAGAGGTGAATGAAATCCTAGAAAAATTAGAGTTAATAGATATGTGGAGAAAAATAAATAAGGACAAAAAAAGAACACATCTTCTTTTCAGCTGCACATGGCATATTCACAAAGAATGACCACGTACTAGGGCATAGGAACATGGCAAACAAATGCAAAAGAGCAGAAAAAACAAATGTAACCTTTTCAGATCATAATGCAATAAAAACAATAATCAGTAAAGGCACATGGACAGGCAAATCAAAAACTAATTGGAAATTAAATAACATAATTCTCCAAAATCAGTTAGTTAAAGAACAAATCATAGAAACAATTAATAATTTCATTGAAGAGAATTACAATGATGAGACATCCTACCAAATTCAGTGGGATACAGCTAAAGCGGTACTCCAGGGGAAATTTATATCCTTGAGTGCATATATTAACAAATTAGAGAGGGCAAAGATCAATGAACTGGGCATGCAAATCAATAGTCATGTCTCATGTTTATTAGATGTCTAATAAATGTTATTTAAATTGAATTGCATTTTTCCTATAGGTGGAAATATATACTTTGAGGTTATATGCATATTGAGCAAGACCACATTTATCAATTTGGATTCCATCCTTACATTCTATGTATTTGAAGAAAGATTAATGAAAGGTGGAGTTTAGGTCTTGGTGTCTTCAAAACAGGAGAAAAGACATACTGGTCCCAGAAAAAAAAATAAAATAAAAAGAAACAAGAAAATGAAATCAGAATAGAGTACAATAATATGAAGACAAACAAAGGATTCAATCTTCTTAAAATGGAAATTCCAGAAGGAAAAGGCCAATCAAATAAGAGAAGTTCCAGAGGTGGAAGATATTCCCAGTGTCTGAAGTCCTGGGTGAAATGACTTCAAGATGAAGAGGTTCCTATTTTGTGGTAGCGAAAGTGTTGAGAGTGAAGAATTCAGCTTGGAGACTATGAATGTGGAAACTCTTAGACTACGTGGAAATATTATTTCTGAGAGGGCTATAATAGCTCAGGCAGGATGTCTGGCTAAAGGAAGAGGTAGAAATACAGATAGTTACACTCTTCTGTGGCCAGAAGTGATAAGATTTAACATTGACAAGATAGAAGAGATAGGAAAATGTGGATTTATTTTCAGATCAAATTGATCTTAGGTTTAGATGGCACTTTTTTCACCAACTAAGAGCTATGACAGTAGAGTACTGTAAGAGGGAAATTTAGGTATTTTGTAGATATATTTTTAAAACGTGGCCCCCAGGAATCAACAGTTCAGATTGATTCCGTAATTAAATCAGACTCAAGTCAGCATCTGGTTAAGGCAAGTTTATTTACAACTAGGAAGGTGAAGGTATAGGATTAAAGAGAAAAGGGAGAGGCTAGTCCAGGCCTGGTTAGGCCTGGACGAGAGAGAAGGTTAAAAGGCTAAATAAATCAGCCTACAAGCCACAAGGCCTAACAACCAGATAGGCTAATGCCTATTTAAGGCAGAGTTTAGAAGCAGCCTAGGTAGGCCAAGAAAGTCAGCCTAACTTACCCATGTGACAATACAGAGTAGAAGCTGTCTGAGGTCTCAAGGGAGGTCCGTCAGCACCAAGTTCAGAGCGGGAACTGCCTCCACAGGAAGTAACCAACTTACTTAAAGAGATAGTGTCTTTCATCACTTCCTATGGGTCCACCTCTAATTCAAGTGGACAAATGGCAGTCTCTACATTGATTTGGACTGCCCAAAGGGCAGTCCCTTGTTCTTGATTTGTTACTTATTGTCACGTGTGGGAAACTCGTTTCCCCTCCCCACTAAGGACGGTGAGGAATTACATCATTTCTATGCCTAGGTTAAGTAAGAGTTTAGCTATGAATGACTAGAGTTAATTCCATTTACATAGTATATAGAAAGTGGGCCTTAGAATCAGGAGGACCTGGGTTCAAACCGTACCAATAAGATATACTAGGGACATCAGCCTAGGCAACTCATAGTTTGTTTTCTTTTTTTTTCCTGGACAAGATGCTTAGCCTTTCTTTCTGTGCTCAAGGCAAACCTTTAAGAGTATAAATTGAAGAATAGGTTCAGACTTGCAAAGGTAGAGAGAGTTTCCTCATGGGAAATCCATATACCAATTAAATCCCGGATCTGAACAATAACCAAAAAATACCTTATCCTGCAACTCATGACAATGGAGGATTATCATAATGCACAATTTGGCATAGTTTAATGCTATTGAGAACAATAGTAGAAAAGTTAAGCGCTAGAAGAAACTGGAAATTGAGGCATTAAAGACATGGATGAAACTGAGGCCATTTTTAGAGGCTAAAAAGAAATGTGTGGGATAGCAAGTATTGAAAAAGCATTTGCAAGTTTGAATGAATCCTATTCATAAGTGTAAAAATAAATGTACTCAACCATGAACTTTTTTGAGGGGAGGGGGTGGCTTCTAAAACTCTAATTTTAAAATAGTGTTCCTGTCTGAATGGAAGGCCCATCATAGATCCATGTGAATTAATCTCTGGGGACTGGAACAGTAGCTATTCCAAGAAGTAACCCTTGGACAAGGTTCCTTAGGCAATGACTTGTTTCAAACAGTGGCAGACTATATTACAGGCATTAATCAGGTATGTGTATCAAGATGCCTTGCACAATTGCTAGAGGCCATAGTACTTTATATAGCAAACATACATGTGCATCTAGTTGGTATGTTTTTTTTAAACTTATTTTGAGATCTTATCCTCTTTGCCTTTTTAAAAGCTTTTTTTATTACTATTATTTTAGCAATGACAAACAAAGTGAAATGTTTTGGTGATGCTCTATAGCTCAAATAACTAATAACTTTAGAATCTTGTCCAAACCTAAGATAGAGGATATATTGAAAAATCTCTATATGTCATGTGTTTTGATATCATTTCAGATGCAGGTTTAGTCTGCATCTGGCCAGGAGGGTTACATAAGGACCATTTTGGCTGCTGTTTTAATGAACCCAGGTAAAGTATATTGTCATTCCCAGACAAAAGGATACACAAGATCATTCTTTATATTTATTCATACTATGTATTTCAAACAACCTAAAGCATTATATTGTAGAAAGTATAACTTCTTCGATAACTAGTAAAGTAATTGAATTAGGTGTAAAGTATCCTAAGCAAGAAGATAAAAACCAGACCCCTTCCCCCATGAAATGCTTAGCAGCTTGTCCTTCCCCTGGGAAATATACTAGTGAAATGAATGGAATCAGTATTCTCTACCACACATCTCACAGAAATCACTGTTCCCTCTCAGGGAGTGGGCTAGTGGACAGGCTGATATAAAAAAAAATGATTGACTTAAATCCAACTAAAACTGGGTCAGAAATAAGACTCTGTAATTCTCATTCTTTGCTCTCTTGACTTATACTTCCTCGATAATTAAATATTTGAATTATGTTTACATTTGGGGGGGGGAATGCTTCAGAATCAATTATTGTTTTCATTACAGTTTCTCTAGGTATAAAGCTACAAAAATTTTCAGAGACAAATCTAGACTAATTATTCCCCTAGAAATAGGGGGAATGAACTAATGTAAATAGATGGAAATAAATCCAAACAATATTAAGCACATTTACATTAAGGAAAAGGAGAGGATGCTCCACATACAGTGGCTCCAGGAATAATCTTTAGGGTCTGTTATTTTACAGAGAAGTAGGAAAGGCCCCTTTGATTGTTATCCAAAGGCATATAGTCAGATAGCTGGAGATCATTTGGGTATAATAAGCTAGAAAGAAAAGCAGAGAGGATTATATAGCATAATTGTAAAAGGGGACATATATGCATCATTTATATATAGACCTTGGGATTTTAATGGATTTCAAGTTCATCATGAATTTTGTGATATGGCAAGCAAAAAAATGCTAGTGGGCTCTCTGGCAATGTAAATAAACATCAATAAACTTTTGTAAAGTGTCTACTATACTAACAACTGGGGATACAAAAAAGGGGGGCAAAAGTCAGACTCTGGGCTCAAAGAATTAATGGTCAGATATTGGAAGCAAACATCCAGAAAAATGGAGGAGTCAGCGCTGTTGTCCTTTGCAACCAGGTGATCATGTTTGGAATATCATGTTCAGTTTTAAATGTCAAGTTTTAGGAGGTATTTTAATAAGATAGAACATGTCTCAAAGGGGGAGGGGTAACCAAATAATTAGGGTACTAGAAAGTGTATGATATGGGAAAATATAGAAGGAACTAGAGATGTTGGGCCTGGAGAAGGAAAGATTCAGGTAAGAAGAAAATAGCTGTCTTCAAGTATTTGAAGAGCTAGACTTTGGAAAAGAAATTAGATTTGCTTTGCATAGCCCCAGAGGGTAGAACTAGAAGTAGTGGGTGGAAGTTTTTTTAAGTTTTTAAGAAAAAATTCTTTAAGTTATTTTTTCAATTAACAAGCATTTATTTTCTCTCCACACTTCATAAACTTATTGGATAAAAAGAAAAAAAGTAAAACCCTTGTAATAGACATGTATAGCAAAGGAAAAAAATGTTCACACTAATTGCAAACACTAATAATTAGAACTGATCCAAAAGTAGAAGGGGAAATAGTAAATTTCCCATTAAAGGAAGTCTTTAAGGAAAGGTTTACTGTCTCACTAGTAATCAAGGCATTTTTTCCTCAGTTAAATATTGAAGTACTTTCTGCTGTCATATTTGATTCTAATAGATAGTTAGTATATATATATATGTATNAGATTTGCTTTGCATAGCCCCAGAGGGTAGAACTAGAAGTAGTGGGTGGAAGTTTTTTTAAGTTTTTAAGAAAAAATTCTTTAAGTTATTTTTTCAATTAACAAGCATTTATTTTCTCTCCACACTTCATAAACTTATTGGATAAAAAGAAAAAAAGTAAAACCCTTGTAATAGACATGTATAGCAAAGGAAAAAAATGTTCACACTAATTGCAAACACTAATAATTAGAACTGATCCAAAAGTAGAAGGGGAAATAGTAAATTTCCCATTAAAGGAAGTCTTTAAGGAAAGGTTTACTGTCTCACTAGTAATCAAGGCATTTTTTCCTCAGTTAAATATTGAAGTACTTTCTGCTGTCATATTTGATTCTAATAGCTAGTTAGTATATATATATATATACATATATATATATATATATATCAGACTTAAAAGTTTGCAAAGAACTTTATGTATGTCATATCATTTCATTCTCAAAACAACTCTGGGAATTAGGTGCTACCACTGCTTCCATTTTATACATGAAGAAACTGAGACTGAGATAGGTTAAGTCACTTACCCATCATCATACAGCTAGCAAGTATCTGAAGCAATACTCAAAATCAGCAAGTCTTCATGACTCCAAGTCCAACAGATTATGTATTGTAACACCTGCATTGCTCAGAACACTGTGTCTATAATTTTATTTCTCCTCAGTGTTCTAGAACAGCTGCTTGGTCTTGAAGATCTTTAAACACTATTTTCTACATCAAGAAATATAAGTAATTTAGAGAATGGAGACTCTTCTGATATTGTCTCCTGGAGCCACAAGGATAAACATTATATTATATAGTTGAAGGTCCTCACTCCCCAACCCAGAAGAATATCAAGACTTATGTAATTATCCAATGTAAGAGGGAAGAATGTCCTTCCTATAAAAGCCTTCAAGGGAGAAGGTTATCAAGGGTTTGAAACAGTTTTTATCTACCCACTAGCTTATAGAAAGAATTCATTATAATCACTTTTTTCTGGTCTAGTAAAATTTTCAAAGCATTAGAGAAACTTAAGACTGTTGAGAGATGAAATCCAAACTGAATATCAGACTAAGCCCAAGTGAAGAACATAAATATATAGTCTATAGTGCTGGCCCTGTCATTATAAGCCCTTCCCCAAATATTCAGTACCATGATATTTTGAAGGAAGATAATATTTTCAGTGAAGCTGATGGCTTGTCAATTCTGAGTAAGAAGTATTCTTTATTTCCCTACTACTTGGGTATTCTAAAAAAGTACCATATCAGCAGACACATCAGTTACTGTAATTACAAGGTCGGCTATTTTATTTCCCAAATGTACCCATGGCTAGTGTTTCCCAATTTATGCAATAGCTGCCATGATATAAACCTTTAGAGGCCGGGAAAGGAAGGAATTGATATTGAATACTTAAGGGAGATGAGAAGGAACATTGTTTATTTGTTGGTGCTGCTAAGAAATTATAATTTTTCTGTTTTGATTTGCCTCATAGACTCAGTTTAAAAAGTTAATATGAATTATGAATATTCCAGAACTAAATCCTACAGGAATGAGTTTTCATTCTTAGTAACTTTATGGTAGCCATTCCATTAAGTAGTATACCATTGTATTAATTACAAAGAATGAAATATGCAGAATTTACTTCCATAACTCTGTCTTTCTTTTAAATCATGTAAAATATTTCTCAGTAGTTCAAACTTGATATATGAAAAATCTATGTCATTTTTGCCATGAAATATTGACATATTTCTAAAGGCCCTACTATTCTACTTGATCCTAAGCTGGGCCCTCCCTATATTTTGTAGAATGACTAATTTACTTGCACAGAGTAAAAAAGCAAGTCTAATTTAGTGTCACCCAAGAAATGTGGCTTGAGATCAAGGTATATCAACTCCTTGAAGTATATAAGGCCAAAATGTGATTTTGTTGAGGCACAGCAGATAGAGAGTCAGGAAGACTCATTGTCCTGAGTTTGAATCTGTTCTCAGGAACTTACTATGTAACCCTGGATATGTCTCTCAACCCTTTTGCTTCAGTTTCCTCATCTGTAAAATGAGCTGGAGATGGAAATGGAGAGTCAGCCCACAAAGAATTAGACATGACCAAAATGATTGAACAAGAATAACAATTCTAGAAATGAAGGATTAAGTGAAACTCTGGCCATGCCCCAAAAGTGTTAATTTGATCATAAGGTCATCTATTTAGAGCTGGAAGGGAATTTAGGATCCATCTAATTCAATTCCTTTCTTTTGTATCTCAGGCACTAAAACCCAGATGGGTTAAGTTAATTGTCCAGAATCACAGGAATGACAACATCCAATTATAGGTATGAATGATAAAATTTTGAGTAAATATAATGGGAGCTGGGGGCAAGATGTAGATGGGAGGGTAAAACATGGAGTGGAGCTTGGGACAAAGGAAGATCCTGGGTGCTTTGGTTTAGTACATTCTATCCTTTATGTGCCAAAATTATAAAATATCTTTCTATCACCCTACCAGGTGTGTGTGTGAGTGTGTATGGGGGTGTTGATTTTACATTAGATTGATATTTTCAAACAGTGCTAGATTGCTTTTTACTCAAAATATTTTTCCTTTTGTAATTTTACTAAAATAGAGAATATTTCTATATACAAAATAGAACAGAAAAATTAACTATGAATCTTTATTACACAAAAAATATATATGCATATATATATACACACACAAATATGTAAATTTCAAAGAGTCAAGTAGCATTTATTAAGTTCTTAATACTTTCTTGGCAATGTGATAAGTGTTGGGAATGGGGATGCAAAGAAAGTCAAAGTATAGATTCTGCTCTCAAAGAGTTCAGCCTCTAACAATGGAGAATGTATTCAAATGATATTCAGAGAAGATACATAAAGGATAAATTAGGGGTAGTTTCAGAGGCAAAGCACTAAGACAAAGGAGGTCCAGGATAAACTTCTTGTAGAAGATAACACTTCAACTTTTTTACTTTATAAAGTTTTCTTATATATTTGTTTCTGCCTGAATATCCTTCTGTTTCCTTCTATGCATTTTAAGATGCTTTGACTGTTTCATTTTAATTTTACTTATAAATAAGGGCAGGGGTAGAGCCAAAATGGAAGAGTAACTAGAAAAGCAGTGTCATTACGCCACAAAAATCCTCTCCGACCGAGAATAAAATATTGCTACAAAATGAATAAAGGAGTGCAAGAACCAAGGAGACAGAGTGAAACAACCCTTGAAAAAAGAAAAACCCAAAATGTAGGCAGAGACCATCTGCGGAACTGGGATGAGAGGGGAGCAGAGCTAGTAGGAGGCATAGCAGCAAGTGAAGAGCAAGCCAAGAGCATACCACACCCCCACGCCTCTTCCATACATCTGCTATAATGGGTTCTAAGCTTAAGCCCTACCTAGTGGGCAGACCCCGAGATCCTGCCAGGGCAAGTAAGGGTCCAAAGCAGCTCACACCCCTTGAAATTTCAAACCTGTGAAGTCTAGAGGTCCAGCCCAGGGCAATCTGGGCTGAAAGGGGCTGATCCAGACCAAAGCCAGGAATCCCAGTCTGGGTTTCAGATGAGGACATAATCCAGAGTTTGGAGTGAGGACACAGTTCTCAGTGGGAGTCTCCCCAGGATCTTTTTGCCCAAAACTAAGGGTGGAGCTCCAGAACAGATCAAGAGTGTGCCTGATTGAATCAAGAACACCTTGAGACAAAAAATTCTGAGCTTAAACCTGGGGCCATACAATTAATAGGGTCTTGGGTTGGAGTTGAACTCAAGTCTTCCTGACTACAGAACTAGGACTCTACCTCTTGGGTCCTCTATTGGTCTTGTATTTATTCTAGTACCTAAATATTTCCTGACTATAATAGATGCTTAATAAACACATATTGATTGACTGAAGAAGAATATATAAAAAGAATGCAAAGTATGGATTAAATAATTTCATTAGAGAAAGAGCACTAGTAAATGGGGAAGTGGTCATGGAGAAGATGCCATTTGGTTTTGAGCTCTCCTTATATTGGAAGCTCCTTGAAAACAGAGATTATCTTTCTTTTTATTCATTGTACCCCCAGCAATGAGCAAAGAGCCTGCAATGTCATAGGTGCTAAATAAATATTTTGGGGGCTGAAATAAAGGATTCTACCCATATGAAGACTTGGAGGTAGGAGATGAAATATAACATGACAGTGAGGGACAACCAGCAGGATAGTGGGCCTGGAAATTATATGTGTGTTATTGAGCATTCCTTCCGGTTGTTATTGCTTAGGTGACTGACAATAAATGGCATCAATTGTAAATCAACTTTTGCCATGCTTTGAGAATTACCTTTTGCTGAAACATCTCATGAGGGCAATTGGTCTCTGCGATTAAGAAGGAGCACATGAACTGATTCATTTCTTCCCAGATTGGAATGATGTCTTTATATAGAAGCAGCACAAGCAAGGAATTCCTTATTGACCAAAGAGTAGTGTGAAATCCAAAGAGCTTCATTTTTCAGATGATTGGTCATTACTTTGCAGTGACCTGTTTCACTGAAAGATGGCATTCCTTTTGTGAAGTCTGGCTGTGTCCTGCCTGGAGAGCAAAATACTACACTGGCCCCTTCAAATAGCTCTGGTCACAAGGCAGATCTGAATGCTTACAGACAAGAGACTCAGAAGAAACAGGGCAATCCAGTGCACAGCTGAATTTGCTGGACAACAGAGAATCCTGAATAATGCATTCCAGTCTGTGTTATTAAAAATGTAGTATGTGTCAGTCACACAAAACCCAGTTTTCTTAGAGAGATTCTTCTCCACTCTCCACAATGACTAGCAACAAGCAGAAAAATTTTTCACAAATTAGAACTGAAATTCATAAGCTTTTTCTTTCCCATTCCTTCTCTATATGCCACTCCCTCCAACTTTCTTGCAAAAGGCTTAAATTAGATAGTTAGTTGTGGCTGTATAAACTGAAAATGTCTATCTGTGTAAGAAATAATGCTTTCCTAAGGTCTGGGGTGCAGGAATGTATGTGGTGAATGCTTCAAGAGGAGAAATTACTAAGTTAATTTGTGTATGTTATTTTTAAAACTGTGTAAATGTAGAGCTGCTATTAACTTTTCTACATGGAGTCATTTTATCCCTGCAGAATGGAACTGAGCATAGGGTTATTATGAGAATGACAAAATTTGAGAAGTGAAGGAACCAGTGGATCCATACTTGAAAGGTATCCATATTATAATGAATTTATCTGCGAAATGGTCATTCAGCTTCTGCGAAAAGACTTCCAAGGTCAAAGAATCCATTCCCTCCCAAAGGCAGCCCATTCTACCTTAGGATAATTATAATTTGTTGAAGTTTTCCTCGACATCAAGGTATTGCCTCTTTGACTACTATTTGTTTGTGCTATATTTCTAGATCAGGCTATAAATTCTTGGAGAACAAAGAGCAGATTATTCATTTCTAAGGTTTACATCTTCCTCAACCTTTAAGATAATGTCCTGTGTCATTTTTGTCAGGGATGAATTAATATTTTTGAATCTGATTGAGCAGAGTGGTGCAATGGCACTAGAATCAGAGGATCCTGCATCTCATTTTTCTCATCTGTGAAATTATGAGGTTGAGACTAGATGACCACTAAAAATTTAAGGTATAATTCTGTGACCCTAAAATATTACTTTAAGGGGATATATCTTTCATACATTATGGAATTTGTAGAATATAAACCAAAGTGGTCTGGTAAATGTTTAACAATTGGCTTTCTACAAAACCATAGACACAATGCACTTATAAATTTGATCTGCATTATTAGCATTTTACCATTATATTCTTAGGTCTAAGCAATCAACAAAACAATATATCAAGTCCTAATTTATGAGGTTTGTCTTCTCTTGAGATGTAAATGCTGTGTTGAAAATTTAACAAATGTCTCTCAGAGCCTATTTAGCTAACTCCAGCATTGTGAAGGATATAAGTTAGCTAACAGAGTCAAGGAGACAAAAGAGCATACCCAGATTCAGACTTGGAATGGAAACTTTTGTACTTTGAAAACCTAAAAAGATTTGAGACCTTCATTTGCATATGAAAAAGTCAAGAAAATAGTTAACTAGAAGATAAGTGATCATAAGTAAAGTCCTCTATTTGGAGTTAGGGAGACTTACCTCAGACACTTATTGGCTGTGTAACCTAAGCCAAATTACATAAAATAAGGGTATCTCTACTCATTTGAGAAATGAGAGAGGTGAAGTTCATGGCTCTAAGGTCTGTCTACTCTACCTCCAAATCTATGATACTGTGCCAAGAAAAATAAATATTTTGTTCCCTAGACAGAGGTTGACTACCTTCTCCCCATCCATCATTTACATACACAAATGAGAGAAATTTGGTGTTTTTAAATTAGGGAATCCTGAACCACAAAGCTGTTAGTGATTATTGTAAATATGATCACTGAGTGGTTATGATCTAGCCTATAGAGTTGAACATTAAGAAATTGCATTGGATTTCTGGTGGAGTTGTAAATTGATCCAACCATTCTGAATTGTAATTTGGAACTCTCCCCAAAGGGTGCTAAAAGACTGTCTGCCCTTTGATCCAGCCATACCACTGCTGGGTTTTTACCCCAAAGAGATCATAAGGAAAAAGACTTGTACAAAAATATTTATAGCTGCGCTCTTTGTGGTGGCAAAAAAATTGGAAAATGAAGGGATGCCCTTCGATTGAAGAATGGCTGAACAAATTGTGGTATCTGTTGGTGATGGAATACTATTGTGCTCAAAGGAATAATGAACTGGATAAATTCCATGTGAACTGGAATGACCTCCAGGAATTGATGCAGAGTGAAAGGAGCAGAGCCAGAAGAACATTGTACACAGAGACCAATACACTGTGGTAAAATAGAATGTAATGGACTTCTGTACTAGCAGCAATGCAATGACCCAGGACAATTCTGAGGGAAAGAATCTTATTCACAGAGGAAGAAATGTGGAAGCAGAAACACAGAAGAAAAACAACTGCTTGATCACAAGGGATGATGGGGATATGATTGGGGATGTAGCTAAGTGATCACCTTAATGCAAATATTAATAATATGGAAATAGATCTTGATCAATGACACATGTAAAACCAAGCAGAACTGCTCAATGGCTATGGAAGGGAGTTTTGAGGATGGGGAGGGAAAGAACATGAATCATGTAACCATGGAAAAATATTCTAAAATAATTAAATAAAAATTGCATTGCATAGTCACTATAAGTTAAGGGAGCTCTCATCTATCTGTACCAGGAAGATAGGGAAGGAGGAAAAGCTAAGCCTAAAGGCATTAATTTCTAGAATGATTCTACTTTCCAGTCTTCTGCTTAGGAAAAGCAAAGCACCCATGCCCCTAAGGGGACAGAAATGAAGATACTTCTGCCCTTTTTAGGGTAAAGGTTTTGCCATTCATTCTAAAAGAACACTGAAGCTGAGGATTGTCAGAAATTTGGGACTTTGGAGACTAAAAATATGCACAAAACAGCAATTAAGCCCAAAGAATTCATCAAATTTTGTTCTTTACAGAATAAATGCTGGACTTTGAGTGACATGCCCAACCCAGATACCATGCCCACCAAGAAAGAACTTTCAGAAGACCTCAGACTATCTGAAATAACATTTGCCTTGGCCACATTAATTTCCTAAATTTTACTTTCTATTACAGTGCTCTTTAAGTGTGCATTCTTTTCAGTGATACCATGTGTTTGTAGGAGAGAGTTTCTCAGGGTAAGTTATTGGGGAAATATTTTTAACATGTTTTTAATTATGCCATTTCAGTAAATGACATTGCTTATAGTTAATTGTGCTATCTGGCTGACCATCAAAGGTAAGCAAATATTGGTGAATACCAAATTCCTACCAAATACAAATTTCTTACAAAAGGTAAAAAAGTATTGGTGAACAATACTTTCAGAATTCACAGAGTACCATGAAACTGGACCTTCACTGGCATATAAATGTGAGTAGAGAGGGGGTAGCACAGAAAGCACAGGTATCCCTTCAAAAACACAGAGGTTAGAGGAATAGTACCACCATTTCAATTTTGAAAATCTGAGTAAAATTTTAGCCCTTCTTTCATACCACAGAAGAAATCTGATTCTTTTTTACTTTTTTTTCTTTTATGGGCTATTTACAGTACATTCTTATAAAATTTGGGCTAAATATTTCATCATAAGTTCTATATAGGTCAATCTTATGTAAAAATACTTTATGAAAAGTTTTTAAAGTATGAAATATATGTGAAAATTAACCTTTTAGTTATTTAACCTAAACAAGAATTGTACATATGTTGGTAAATTATAAAATATGTTGATAATATATACTACTATACATACATTTTATGCATTTCTGAGTTTTAAAACTTTTTTCTGTATGATCTGCTGGCCTTCATGAATTATCTGCAGCTTGCACAAAACTCTCAAAAAAATTCCCATTTAATTTCTTGTGCTGACCCAGGATATATCAAACCATGGTATCAAAAGTCCAAAGTGGAAAAGCTACTTATATTATACTCTGAATTATCTTTCAGATTAATTCTGGCTCATTCAGGGGCCAATGCCTTAATTATAACCGAATACTCTTTGCCATTGTATAGAATTTGGCAGATCATCTTCATTCCAGATGATGGAATATTGTCAGTATTATATATTCTCTAAGAGAATATATAATAGGGAGAGAAAGGAAGATGGAGGGGTCACTGTAATCAGTCTAAATCAATGTTAGAGAAGTAGACTGATATCATCATTATTCATATGGTAGGCAGAAAGCAAAGAAAGATTATAAAAAGATATATATATATATAAATCCCTCTAATGTATTGAAAAAAATAATTCAAAGTACATGTCCTTTTGACAGTGCATGAAAACTACCATTGTCATATTTGAAGAGAATTTCACAAATGACATCATAGTGGAGAGGGGAAAGCATAGGCTTTGGATCCATAAAGATGTGATTTCAAATCCTGCCTCAGACACTGACCTACTGGGAAACTCTGGGTAAGTCATTTCACCTATCTCTCAGTTTCAGTTTTATCATCTGTCAGATGAAGATAATAGCACCCACATCAGAGAATTGCCCTAATAAAAAAAGATAATGTACAAAGCATTTTGCTCATTTTCAAGTGTTAAATAATTGTCTGTTACTGTTATCATCATCATATTAAGCTATGGCCTAAGTGATGTTTTTGCCTATTTTCACATCATATAAAGTATGAGTAAAGTATTAAGTAAGTAAATAAATATTAAGAAATAAAGTAAGTATTCAGTAAAATATGGAACAAGATAAATGTCCAACAGTTGGAGAATGGCTGAGGAGACTGTGACATATCAGCTTAATGATATTCCATTATTATTATCCCCAAGAAGGATAATTATGAGAATTTAGAAGGACATATAAGATAATGAGATATGAATAGGATAAAGAACAATAGGACACACATTGATATGACTATGAGTCATGACTTCACTTACATGTGTTTTTCTTCTCATGATATAGTCATATAGTCATCTATATAGAAAAACACATGTAAGTGAAGTCAAAGAAAACAGAGGGGATGTGGAAGGAGTCATCATCCAGATGGTTTTTGATATTACAATTATTTTGATGTTTATAACCTTTCAAATCTGACTCCAGCCTACCTTTCCAGACTCATTACTCTTAGTCCAACATTTTAGGTTCTAAAGCTTTCCAATTTGCTAGAGCTAGAAAAGGATACTCTATCCCTCTTCTGTGTCTGCACATGTTTGTCTCCCTTTTCTGGATTGCATCTCTTCCATATATTTGATTAAATACTGTATCCCACTACATAGGTAATATATGTGCATATGCTATCTGTGTTAAGTGACTTGCCCAAAGTCACACAGCTAGAAACTGTCCGAGGCCAGATTTGAACACAGGTCCTCCTGATTCCAGGCCTGGTACACTATCCACTGTGCTACCTAGCTGTCCTTGGTCCTTTTTCTGCTAATACTTAATTGTTATAACCATCTGGATGAATGAAAGAAAAGACTGGTCAAAAATATTAAGTGCTAATTAAATGTTTGTTATTATTAATAGGATGACATTTGTTGAAGAGAATTGGTCCCTTTTCCACAGGTTTTGCTTTCTTTAAGTATCATTTCTGTTATGACCGATTCTTTTTTAAAAATTGCAAACCATTCACAGCCACATGAAAAATGTTTCTAAGTTATGAATAATAAGAGAAAAACAACTCTGTGATTTCACTTCACACTTAAATTGTTAAAGCTACCAATACACGAGTATAGTCATTGCTGGAATGGCTGGAATAGAATATTACCAAAGCTAATATTTTTTGATATGTACACACATTGCCATCCCTGTGCCATGAACATACTACAAATAGGAAATCTTTCCTTTCTACATTCAAGCTTTCTTGTTAAGGTCATTCCTTGGAGTATTCCAGGATATCAACTTAAAAGAATTTGAATTAGCCTAACAACTATGGAATGATATTTGGACTTAATAGTAGACCACATGTGTGTGTTCACCTACTTTGCACTAGAAATATGTAGGAAGTAAAACATTCTTAAGGCACTCAACAGTCTAATGGAGACAACATGCAAAAAAAATAAAAAGGATAAATTGGAGATAATCAACAGAGGGAAAACACCAAGATTAAGAAATAGTTGAAAGGAGTATTACCCCTATACATTATATATGGAGTTTCTGGATATATGTGTGTGTGTGTGTGTGTGTGTGTGTATATAAAATTTATATATATGTACACATATGTTTATGTATATATATATGAACATTCACATATATGCATGCTATATAGTATTGGTATTTAATACATGTATGTATAATTTATATAATTTAATGCCTGTATATATATACATATATGAAAATATATTTGTCTATGTATATACATAGACATTTTATATTATATATATATATACACTTATAGGAATTGTTATAGTAATAATACACTGTGGAAGGAAAGAAATTTGAATTCTAGATTTGAAACTTTGAAAAGGAAACATGGAGAGAGAGCTTGAATTAGAATGAAGAAAATCTGAGTATAAATATTATTTCAGAATTTTACAAGCTGTATGATCTTGAGCATATTATTTTACTTTGTTTAATCTTGCTTTCCTCCCATGTCATTGGGGGATAAGATGGAGGGTTAGACAAGATGACCTCTCGTGTACATTCCACATTTAAAATCTTAGGTAATTTACTAGTTTTTTAAAATTACATTCCTTCCAATGGCAAGGTTTTTTTTTTTTTTTTTTTTTTTTTTTTTTTACGTAGGCCTTATAATTCCTCATCTCCCTGATTAGAAAGAATAAGATAGGGGACAAAACTCACTATTTGACAAAAATTGCTGGGAAAACCAGAAAACAGCATCCAGTGGAATAACCCTGTGCCTGGCTCTTTGTGGTATTCAACATAATTATCAGTGGTAAAGGTTGAAAGGTAAAAATGGTTTTGTCAAAATATTTGCAAATGATGTGAATCTGGTACGCATAGTGAATGCAATACAGGAAAGCAATGATCTGATATGATTTTTGACACCTTAGAACAGTAATGGTAAACATTTTAAAGGGATGGGAGATGTGAGAAATGTCTTCAGATGTACATGGAGAAGGGAAGGGAAGGGGAGTAGCCTGGCCCCACATCCCTCTGGCTTTCTAGTAATAAACCCTGGCAAACTCTGTGCTGGGGTGAAGGCATGTGTGCCCACAGAGAGGGCTTTGAGTGCCCCCTATAGCCCATGTGTCATAGGTTCACCACCATGGCCCTAGAGAATTATTCAACTCTAATAGCATGCAAAATGGATAAATGTAAAGCCTTCAACTTGAGTAAACAGATCAACCTCATAAGTTGAAGATTGAGAAGCATAGACAGACAGCAATTCCAAAGAGGAGTTGGGAGTTTTAATAGATTACAAGCTAAGTATGAATCAACTGTATGATATGGTGGTTAAAAAAGATAATGTGATTTGAGGCTACATTAAGAGGATCCTAACTTCTAGAAATAAGGAATAGTCACACCATATACTGCACATTATCAAATCTCATCTGGAGCATTGTTTTCAATTCTGGGAATCAGGCTTTAAGAAATACATTGATAATCTGAAGAATTTCCAGAAGACACCAACCAAGATGGTGAAGAATCTATGAAGACTGATTAAATGGCCTGGTAATGTTTAGACTGGAGAAGTCAAGATTTAGGGTGAACATGCCAGTTAAATTCAAGTATTTGAAAGGTTATAATTGAAAAGGAAGCACTAGGCATGTTCCATTTGGCAACAAAAGGAAGAGTCAGCAGCCTCAATTAGAGGCTGCAAAAAGGCAAGTTTAGGCTCAATGTCAGGAAAATATTTTTCCTAATACTTATGCTACCTAATATTAATAACTCTCCTATAGTTTTGGACTATCTATAGAACTGCTGAGTTCCCCAATTTTAAGACTTTCAAACAGAGCCTGGTCTACTTCATCCAAATTATAATGAAGATTCCTTCTTATATGTGTTGGATTGATAGGTCCCTTTCTAATCTAAGATTCTGATGATCAATTTGAACAAGGTTTCTCTGGTGGCAATGAATAGGATGTATATTAAAAGAGAAATTGGAAACATATATTCTAACCAACATATAAAATATATGATTAAACTACATAAGAAAATGATAAAAAAAAAGTATCTTTACATGAAGAAGGTCACTACAAGTATACTGTGCAGTTACACACCTAATATATACTTCAAATATCCTGGATAATCACACATTTGGGACATGAAAATATTTTACTTTTTATTCATGTGGCAAGTTGTGGGGTTTCCTACCCACAGGCAAAATATACCCCAGATCAAGTGTACTATGTGATTTATCACACTTTTCAACCCCCACCAAAACCTTAATCAGCTTTACATGTGACCTAATCAAATGTCATCCTGGTTTCTCATAGGTTTTTTTGCATCTATCTTTCTCTGTCTCACTCATTCTCTGTACCTCTCTGTCTCCTTTTCTCCTCCTCCTCCTTTCTCTCTCTACTTCAGCCTCCACACTGCCTCAATAAATTCCTTAATGTGATATAAATAAACATTAATGTTGCTAACTACAAAATTTATTAACAGTATGGCAAAAATACTAAAGGTGTATAAATATTTCAAAAGCATATCACAGTGAAGGAGATAATACAGAGCTAGAGAAATCTCTAATCACAAACTTCAAGGGTTAACTTCTTGTTGCCTCTGAACATGAAAAACTATTGAAATTGAAATTAAATAATCAACATGGATGGAAAAATACAAAATAAAATACTAGTTAGAAGACTATGACCTTACATCAAAAAGATTATACACAGTGACCAAACAAGATTTATAGCAATAATGAAAGGATGGTTTAATATGAGGGAAATTATCGACGTAATTGATTATATTACTAACAAAAACAATAAAAACAATATGAGTACATAAATAAATGAAGAAAAAGTCTTTGATTAAATACAACTCTATCTTATGAAAAATGCTGGAAAGGATAGGTTTAAATGAAGTTTTTATTTTTTTTTGAAGTTTTTCTTAAAATGATATGAGGGATGAGCTAAAAAATTTCCCAATATTATCAGAAGTAAAATGAAGATTATTTAACATAATATTTGAAACACTAGAAATAATTTCAAGAGAAGAAAAAAAAATCAAAGGAGTCATAAGGGCAAAAATAATTAAACTATTTCATTGTGCAGATGATATGATGGCATATGTGGAAAATTCTAGAGATTCAACTAAAAAAGTCATTGAAACTATCAATATTTTAGTAAAGTAGCAGAATATAAAATTTAACCATATAAATCATCAGCAATTTTATATATTAACAAAGTCCTGAAAGTATACATACTCCATTTAAAATAGCCAGAGAGCATAATCTCGGGAGTTCTGGGTTAAGATGGCGGCAGAGTAAAAAGCAGCTCTTAACCTCTCCTGACAGAAATATACAGGACTCCTCAAGGAGACATAAAAACAAGTCCAGACAAATGGAGGAACCGCACAACAGGGTGCAGCGTGGAAGGTACATGGAATCAGGACATTTCCATGCTATAAAGGGGTGAAACAGCTCTCACTAAATCATGGGCTGTGCAACCACCCAACCCCCACCCCCTCCACACACACCACCTATAACACCAAAGCCAGCTAAAAAGAAATAGAGCAAGTTTGGGGCACCTATCGAGTCATTGGCAGCTCCAGGGCCTGTTCCTGAGAGCAGCAAGATTTAGGTCCCCAAAAAGCTAAAAAACGAACACGAACTCTGAGCGTGGGCGCAGGCGGAGGGGCGGGTGGAGGCAGACACAGCCGCGAGCTAAGGCCTTGAAACCCTGAGTGGGGAACCAGTGCAGAAGGGTATACGACTGTGGAATCAGCACCCTGAGACTTGTAAAGAAACCTCTGGCAGAGGATCAAGCAAGGGGGTCCACCACGGGGCTTGACCTTGGAAAAAACCAGACCTCAGACCACAGGAGCCAAAAGACCACAAACAGTCACTGAGCACAAGGATAAAGTTGAGAAGCTGCTGGGCTAATGATGGCTATCCAGATTCAGGAAGTTCAGAAGAGAAAGATTAACAACAAGAAAATGAAGTCTTTAACACTCGACAACTTTTACACAGAGAAAATCCAGACAAACGAGCAAACAGAGGAGGAGAACAAACAAGCATCCAGACCCTCCTCAAATAAGGAAAACGGGTCACAAGCTATGGAAGAGTTCAAAACTGAGATTTTGAGGAAGATGGAAGAGATCTGGCAAGAAAATAACAGTTTAAAAGGTAGAATTTTGCAATTGGAAAGTGAGGCTCAGAAATCAAATGAACTGATAAGCAAAGTGAACACCAGAAATGACCAGATTGAAAAGGAAAACCAGTCCCTGAAGGCTAGAATTGAGCAATTAGAAGCTAATGACCTCTAAAGACAACAAGAACAAAAAAAAACAAAGTCAGAAGACTGAAAAAATAGAAGGAAACATGAAATATCACAATGAGAAAGTGACAGACCAAGAAAACCAGTCTAAAAGAGACAATTTGAGAATCATTGGTCTTCCAGAAAAACCAGAAATTAATAGAAACCTGAACTCCATACTAAAAGAAATCATTCAGCAAAATTGCCCTGAAGTCCTACAACAAGAGGGCAATATAGACACTGAAAGGATCCATAGAACACCCGCGGCATTCAATACAGAAAAGAAAACACCCAGGAATATAATTGCCATATTCGAGAGCTTCCAAGTAAAAGAAAAAATCTTACAAGAAGCCAGAAAGAGACAATTCAAATATAAAGGAGCACCAATCAGGATCACACAGGATCTGGCAACCTCCACGCTAAAAGACCGCAAGGCTTGGAATATGATATTCAGAAAGGCAAGAGAGCTGGGCCTGCAACCACGGATCAACTATACATCAAAACTGACTATATATTTCCAGGGGAAAGTACGGGCATTCAACGAAATTGAAGAATTCCAAGTATTTGCACAGAAAAGACCAGAGCTAAATGGAAAGTTTGATATCCAACCACAAAAAATCGAGAGAAACATAAAAAGGTAAATAAGAAACAGAGGGGAAAGAAAGAAAACTCATAATTTTTTAATTTGCCTTTTTAAGGGCCTCAGTAAGATCTAATTATCTGTATTCCTGTGTAGAGAAATGTTATGTATAATTCCCTGTAGTGAACTCTATTCACTATTATAGTATTCACTATTATAGTAACCAGAAGAATAATTCACAGGGAGAGGGTGAAACACTAAATAATCTAAGATGACATGGGGAATGGGAAAGAGGCGGTGAATAGTAGGGGACACCAAGAGAAACTTGAGTGAATAAGAAAAATAGGATATTCTATTACACACAAAGAGAGCATGGGAAGGAGAGGGGACAAATATTATAATAAGGAGAGGAAGAGAGCATTAAGAGGTAATAAACAAACCTTACTCTCAGTGTAATCAACCCAGAGAGGGAAGAGTAGCTATACTATCCATTGGGACATAAAACTCTTATCTAACCCTTCTGAGAAACTCAGAAGGGATAAACCAAGGGGAGCAGAGAAGTGGGGAGGTCAAAAAAAGGGAGGGGAGAAGAAGGGGGAGGGAATTCATAAGGCCTTTAAAAACAAAAAGAGGCGGAAAATAAGGGAGGGGGTAGAAAGGGAAGTTAATCAAGGGAGGGGATAAGGGATAGTGGCTTAATAGCAAACCACTGGTTTAAAAGGAATTAGTGTAAGAATAAGGTGTAGGAATAGGGGAGGATACGAAAATGTCAGCAAATGCACAACTGATGATTATAACTCTGAATGTGAATGGGATGAACTCACTCATAAAACGGAAGCAAATAGCAGAGTGGATTAGAAACCAAAATCCTAACATATGTTGTCTAAAAGAAACACATATGAGACGGGTAGACATACACAAGTTTAAGGTTCAGGGCTTTAGCAAAATCTTTTGGGCATCAAATGAGAAAAAGAAGGCAGGAGTGGCTATTATGATTTCTGACAAAGCCAAAGTAAAAATAGATATGATTAAAAAAGACAGGGAAGGTCATTACATCCTGATTAAAGGCAGTATAAACAATGAGGAAGTAACACTGCTCAATATGTATGCACCAAGTGGCATAGCATCCAAATTCATAAAGGAGAAACTGGTAGAGCTCAAGAAGGAAATAGATAGTAACACCATACTAGTGGGAGATCTAAATATTCTTCTTTCAGATCTAGATAAATCAAACCCAAAAATAAATAAAAAAGAAGTAAGAGAGATGATTGAAGTCCTAGAAAAATTAGATTTAATTAATATGTGGAGAAAAATAAATAGGGAGAAAAAGGAATACACCTTCTTTTCAGCTGCACATGGTACATTCTCAAAGATTGACCACATAATAGGGCATAGAGACATTGCAAACAAATGCAAGTGCAGAAATAATAAATGTAACCTTCTCAGATCATAATACAATAAAAATAATAATTAGTAAGGGCACCTAGACAGGAAATCAAAAACTAATTGGAAATTAAATAATATGATTCTCCAAAACCAATTTGTCAAAGAAGAAATCATAGAAATAATCAACAGTTTCATTGAAGAAAATGACAATGATGAGACATCCTACCAAACTCTGTGTGATGCAGCCAAGGCAGTACTCAGGGGAAAATTTATATCCTTGAGTGCATATATTAAAAAATTAAGGAGGGCAGAGATCAATGAGTTGGGCATGCAACTCAAAAAATTAGAAAGTGAGCAAATTAAAAATCCCCAGATGAAAACTAAATTAGAAATACTAAAAATCAAGGGAGAAATTAATAAAATCGAAAGTAAAAGAACTATTGAATTAATAAATAAAACTAGAAGCTGGTATTTTAAAAAAACAGATAAA
The DNA here is from genome assembly GCF_016433145.1 of Gracilinanus agilis. Lineage (NCBI taxonomy): Eukaryota > Metazoa > Chordata > Mammalia > Didelphimorphia > Didelphidae > Gracilinanus > Gracilinanus agilis. The sequence continues at coordinate 52,220,704 of NC_058135.1, forward strand.
ATAGACAAAGTACTGGTCAATCTAATAAAAAAAGGAAAGAAGAAAACCAAATTAACAGTATCAAAGATGAAAAGGGAGACCTCACCTCTAATGAAGGGGAAATTAAGGCAATCATTAAAAACTATTTTGCCCAATTATATGGCAATAAATATAACAATTTAGGAGATATGGATGAATATTTACAAAAATATAAACTGCCTAGATTAACAGCAGAAGAAATAGAATACCTAAATAATCCCATATCAGAAAAAGAAATTGAACAAGCCATCAAAGAATTCCCTAAGGAAAAATCATCAGGGCCTGATGGATTCACAAGTGAATTCTATCAGACATTCAAAGAGCAACTAATCCCAATACTATACAAATTATTTGATATGATAAGCAAAGAAGGAGTCCTACCAAATTCCTTTTATGACACAAATATGGTACTGATTCCAAAGCCAGGGAGATCAAAAACAGAGAAAGAAAACTACAGACCAATCTCCCTAATGAACATAGATGCAAAAATCTTAAATAGAATACTAGCAAAGAGACTCCAGAAAGTAATTAAGAAGATCATCCACCATGATCAGGTGGGATTTATACCAGGAATGCAAGGTTGGTTCAACATTAGGAAAATCATCCACATAATTGACCATATCAACACTCTAACAAATAAAAATCACATGATTATCTTAATAGATGCAGAAAAAGCCTTTGACAAAATACAGCACCCATTCCTATTGAAAACACTGAAAAGTATAGGAATACAAGGACCTTTCCTAAAAATAATAAACAGTATATACCTAAAACCATCAAGAAACATCATATGCAATGGGGATAAATTAGAAGCCTTCCCAATAAGATCAGGAGTAAAACAAGGATGCCCATTATCAACTCTATTATTCAACATAGTACTATAAACACTAGCAGTTGCAATTAGAGAAGAAAAAGAATTTGAAGGTATCAAAATAGGCAAGGAGGAGACTAAGCTATCACTCTTTGCAGATGATATGATGGTCTACTTAAAAAATCCTAGAGAATCAACTAAGAAGCTTGTAGAAATAATCAATAACTTCAGCAAAGTTGCAGGATACAAAATAAATGCTTATAAATCATCAACATTTCTATACATTTCCAACACATTAGAGCAGCAAGAGGTAGAAAGAAAAACACCATGTAAAATCACCCTAGACAATATAAAATATTTAGGAATCTATCTACCAAAACAAACACAGCAATTATATGAAAACAACTACAAAAAACTTTCCAAACAAATAAAACTGGATCTCACCAAATGGAAAGCCATTAATAGCTCATGGGTAGGACGAGCTGACATAATAAAAATGAATATTCTACCCAAATTAATTTACCTATTTAGCGTCATACCTATCAAACAACCAAAAAACTTCTTTACTGAATTAGAAAAAATTATAACAAATTTCATTTGGAATAACAAAAGATCAAGAATATCAAGGGAAATAATGAAAAAAAATGTGAAGGAAAGGGGCCTAGCAGTACCAGATATTAAACTATACTATAAAGCAGTAGTCATCAAAACAATATGGTCCTGGCTAAGAGACAGAGGAGAGGATCAGTGGAATAGACTTGGGGTAAATGACATCAGCAAGACAGTGTATGATAAACCCAAAGAGCCCAACTTTTTTGACATGAATACACTATTTGACAAAAACTGCTGGGAAATTTGGAAAACAATATAGCAAAGATTAGGTTTAGATCAACATCTCACACCCTACACCAAGATAAATTCAGAATGGGTGAATGACTCGAATATAAAGAGGGAAACTATAAATAAGTTAAGTGAACACAGAATAGTATACTTGTCAGATCTCTGGGAAAGGAAAGACTTTAAAACCAAGCAAGAGTTAGAGAAAATTACAAAATGTAAATTAAATGGTTTTGATTATATTAAACTAAAAAGCTTTTGTACAAACAAAAACAATGTAGTCAAAATCAGAAGGGAAACAACAAATTGGGAAAAATCTTTATAACAAAAAACTCTGACAGTGGTCTAATTACTCAAATATACAAGGAGTTAAAGCAATAGTATAAAAAATCAAGCCATTCCCCAATTGATAAATGGGCAAGAGACATGAATAGGCAATTTGCAGATAAAGAAATCAAAAGTATCAATAAGCACATGAAAAAGTGTTCTAAATCTCTAATAATTGGAGAAATGCAAATCAAAACAACTCTGAGGTATCACCTCACACCTAGCAGATTGGCTAAAATTAAAGAAGGGGAGAGTAATGAATGTTGGAGGGGATGTGGCAAAATTGGGACATTAATACATTGCTGGTGGAGTTGTGAACTGATCCAACCATTCTGGCTGGCAATTTGGAATCATGCTCAAAGGGCTATAAAAGAATGCCTGCCCTTTGATCCAGCCATACCATTGTTGGGTTTGTACCCCAAAGAGATCATAGATAAACAGACTTGTATGAAAATATTTATAGCTGCGCTTTTTGTGGTGGCAAAAAACTGGAAAAGGAAGGTATGTCCTTCAGTTGGGGAATGGCTGAACAAACTGTGGTATATGCTGGTGATGGAATACAATTTGTGCTAAAAGGAATAATAAACGGGAGGAGTTCCAGGTGAACTGGAAAGACCTCCAGGAACTGATGCAGAGTGAAAGGAGCAGAACCAGAAGAACACTGTACACAGAGACTGATATACTATGGTAAAATCGAATGTAATGGACTTCTGTATCAGCAGCAATACCATGACCCAGGACAATTCTGAGGGAATTATGGTAAAGAACACTACCCATATTCAGAGGAAGGACTGTAGGAGAGGAAACATATAAGAAAAACAACTGCTTGAACGCATGGGTTGGGTTGGACATGATTGAGGATGTGGACTCGAAACTATCACACCAATGCAACTACCAACAATTTGGAAATAGGTCTTGATCAACGACACATGACAAAACTGGTGGAGATGTGCATCAGCCATGGGTGGGGGGAGTGCAGGGGGTGAAGGGGAAAGTGGTAGCATGAATCATGTAACTATGTTAAAAATGAATATTAATAAATGTTTAAATTTTAAAAAAGAATAAAAAAATAAAATAAAATAAAATAAAATAGCCAGAGAGAATAAAATATCTAGGAGTATACTTGCCAAAACAAGCCTTGGGACTACATAAACATAATTATAAAATAATTTTTACACAAATAAAGTCAAATCTAAATAAATTGAGAAATATAAATTGTTCATGGATGGACAGAGTCAATATAACCAAAATGACAACCCTATCTAAACTAATCTACTTATTCAATGCTGTCCCAATCAGAATACCAAAAAGCTATCTTATTGAGATAGGAAATGTAATAAAAAATTCATTTGGAAGAATAGAAAATCAAGAACATCAAGAGAATTAATTTTTAAAATGTAATGAAAGGAAGTCTAACATTATGAGATTTTAAGCCACATTATAAAGGAGCAATTATCAAAACTATCTGGCACTGGCTAGAAAAGTAGAACAGAATAGACATGCAACAAACAGTAGTAAAAGCTAATATTAACTTTGTATTTGACAAAAACAGACATCCCAGCTATTGCTATTAGAACTCACTATTGGTAAAAATTACTTGGGACAAGTGGAAGATAGTTTTCCAGAAACTTGGTATAGACTAATATCTTATGTAATTCACTAAAATAACATCAAAATGGAAGTGTTATCTATACATAAAAGGAGATATCACAAGTAAATTAGAAGATCAGAGAACAGATTACCTATCAGACTTATGGAGGAATTTATGAGTAAGCAAGAGATAGAAACATTGTTAGATGTAAAATGAGCAATTTTGAATACATTAAATTGAAATTTCTGTACAAATGAAACAAATGTTACCAAGATTAGAAAGAAATCAGAAAAATTTGAAAAAGTGTTTAGTCTCTCAAATAGAAGACTCATATTTAAACAATATAGAGAACTTTGTCAAATTTATAAGAATAAGAATCCTCCTCCAATTGGTAAGTGGGTAAAAGATATGAACAGGCATTTTTCAGTTGAAGAAATGAAAGTCATATATGTAGTATAGGAAAAAATGAATAAAAGATTAGAGAAATGCAAAACAAAACAATTCTAGGGTATCTCATACCCATCAGATTGACTAAAATGACAAAACTATCAATTGGGGAATGGCTGAACAAATTGTGATACATGGTAATGGAATACTATTGTACTATAAGAAATGATAAAAAAGATGATTTCAGAAAAAGTCAGAAGAATTTTCATGAACTGATAAAGAACAAAATAAGCAGAACTGGGAGAAAATTATCCACAGTAACAGCAATATTGTATGACGATTAACTGTGAAATACTTAGCTACCTACTCTCAGCAATGCAATGATTTGGGACAATCCAGAAAGATTTATGACAGGTAATGCTATCCACTTCTAGGGGGTGAGGGGGACTGTTAGGGTTGGACATATGTGGTTCAAGGTATATTATCTTTCATATCAGTGTACTTATTGCTTTATTTTGGTATTTTAGTTTTATATGAGTGTGCTCTTGCAGCAATGACCAATATGGAAATTTGTTTTGCATGATAAAATTAAATTTTAAAAATTAAATTACATGACCAAAAAAGCAAGATGGCAAATGTTGGAGGGGAAGTGGAAAATTAGGGAAACTAACTCCGTCTTTGGAAATATGAACTGATCCAACCAATTTGGAGAGCAATCTGGAATTATACCCCAAGAGCTATAAAACTGTTTATATCTTTAAAATCAATTCTGTATGTCCTTAGATCTACTTCTGAATCTATTTCTCAAAGAGATCAGGGAAATATTAAAGAACCTAGATGTTCTAAAATATTTATGGCAGCTCTCTTTGTGGTGACAAAGAATTGGAAATTGAGGGGATAACCATCAGATGGGAAATGGTTGTACAAATTGTGGTATATGACTATGATGGAATACTAGTACTCTATAGGAAATGATGAGCGGATTATTTTTTTTAAACTTGGAAAGAACTACGTGAGATAATGAAGAATAAAACAAATAGGACCAAGAAAACATATATAGCTACAGATTTAATATTTGAAGGATAATTTATGAACATTGACTTCCAAAGAATGAACTAAGCAGTGGAAATACAGAGGACATAATCTAAATATTCATAACTGCTTGCTTGATGATGTCTTCTATGGTGTGGGGAGAGTACAGAAGGGTTGAGATATCTAGAAGAAAAGAAAAATAAATTAACTAAGTTTAGAGGTCCACAAAATTTATAATTCCAATAAAAGCTCACATTAAATGTACCTTAAGATTTTAAAAATATCTCTTCTCAATGAAAATCTCCAGACAGAAACCAAATGACCACTTTTTAGCTATGTTATACTTGATTTTTCTTTTTCATTATAGATTACATTAAATGATTAATGTGACTTTTTCAAATTGTGATTCAGTGATTATGAGAACAATAAAATCAGGAGGACATAAGTAGGAGAGACAATGGAATAATAATAAAATAATAATTCATAGAAATAATTAAAATACCTTTATAACTAATAGGAGAAAGGGCTAGAGTGGCTTAGGTAACTCGTGTTGGAGGATACTGATTGATAATGATAGGAGTGAAATGAAAAGAATAGTACAAATCTATAGAAATGAAAAAAGAACATTTGGAGGGCAGTGTTTTTTGTTTGTTTATAGATCCAAAGAAAAGGCAAAATGGTGAAATAAAATGTCAATATAAGGCTGTGTAAAATAAAAGCTATTTAAGTTAAGCAGGAATACTCTAAAATAAGCTGTATATAGTCTAGAGCTGAGGTGAACAATGGCAACAATGAAATGAAAGGTAAGAATAATCAGTGCTAAGAGTATTAGCAACCAGAAGAATAGGCATAAAATGTGTAGTGCTCTGAAAGGAAGGGAAAAAACTTGAGGAAATTATGTTTTTGAGAAATTACAGTAGGAATAGAAGACCAAATAGACAGCTGCAAAATTTCATGGCTTTGGGCACTATCTTTTGTAATTGTGGCTTCTTCTGCTCATATAGGATGAAGGTGTTCTGTCTCTTGTGTTCTATCCTAGATATCAAATGAAGCAGGAAAAAAATTCATGTACATAAAACCTTATTTTCTCCATGGGGGACTATTATTAGAATATCTACATATAAATATATAAGACAATAGGAAATGTCCTGTCTGGTCTCTACTTTCATATAGGAAAAGTGAAGGAATATTATTATATGACATAAAAATAATGTTTTGCAAATGTAAATTCAAAGCGGTGATAGTTCCAGAGAAACTTAGATGAAGTATCTAGATATGATAAGGAGCTTTTATATAAATACTTATCTGGAAATTAAGAGACATAACAATCTATTATAAACAAAACTCATTCTTTTTCTAAAATTATTTGGAAAAAAGATTCAAGCTGAAATTAGGAAAATAAAATCAATTTAGTCTTTTAAATTAAAAAAAGTATTTTTTTAATTCTCTTGCCTTTTTAAATATCTCTTCAATGTTACAAACTATAAATAATAGCCCCTCCCCTCCCATAACTTTAATTGTTTAGATTGGCATTTCATAACTTACAGGACCACAGGAAAAACAATAATATTTAAAATGTAGATCTTTGTTTCAAGAAAATGCTTGAACTCACCAAAAACAATAAAACAATCCCTAAAAGCAATTCGAAAAGTTGTCTTGACATTTAATTCTAAGCCCTGTTCATTATCCATTATATATCATGGTACATGTTAAATACACAAGGTGTATGAAACACCCATCCAACTATTTCATAATCTTCATCCATTAGATTTTTTCTTATGTGAACAATTAGATGTGAATGAACTGGAAAATATTAGCAATGAATATTTCTATAGAAGAGAAACAATAGATATAGTCATAAAAATATATGAGAGTTTCTGTCAGGATAATGAACTGAGTTCAATGTAGATAAGTTGAATTCCACATACCTACTACAACAAAATGCTACTTGTCACAATGGACAGAATAATCATCAAGAAATCATCAAGTAATTGACTTGGAAAAACTATTTTAAAAAGACACTTTTTCAATCTTAAAATGGAAATATAAGATTTTAAGTCATACCTGAGGAAAAGACCAGAGCAGAAAAGAAATTCTGACATTCAAAACCAAGACTCAATAGAAGCATAAAAAAGTAAACGTGAAAAAGTAATCAGTATAAGAGACTTAATAAGGTTAAACTATTTCTATTTCTCTATGGGATTTTGACACATAGTTCCTAAGAAATTCATCATTATTAGGACAGTTAGAAAGATTGTACATAAACAGAAGTATGATTATGAATCTATTATGTCAGGATGATCTCTAAATAAATAAATAAGTAAAGTTATAAGAAAGAGAAATGTATTAGCAGAAGGGGCAAAAGAGAGGTAGAATGGTAAGATTTTTCTCACATCAAAACACACAAGGAAAAACTAATATAGAGAGAAAAATTAAGGGGAGACAAGCAATATTTGAACATCACTCTCAGCAAAATTGGTTCAAAGAGGGTAGAATATACACACATACACACAATTGTATATAGAAATCTACTTTAGAAAAATAGGAGAGAAAAGAGAATGATAAAATGAAGGAAGAGTGGATTAATTGAGACAGTATTCAGAAACAAGAGACTTGAGGAGTGATAGGATAAAGAGAGTGACAGAAGGATAAATAGAAGAAAATAGAATAGATTTCTAACACAGTTAGAAATCATTACTGGACAGGGGGGTGGGTGGATTCAAGATGGCAGTTTGAGAGCAGGAAAGTCTTGGAGCCACTCTGAATTTCCAAACCAATCATTACAAAGCGTCTCAAAAAGACATGTAAAACACAATGAAGAAAGGGGGCTCTCCCACTGGACATAGCATGAAAGGTAGACAGTAAGAGAGAATTTCCATGCTATAAAGGGGGCAAAACTTCACAAGGAAAGGTGCAGAATGACGAACCTTTCCCTCCACCTACCTGCCAGAGTCAGAGCAGGGCCAAGGAAATCCCCAAATTCTTGGGAGTTGGCTGAAAGCACCACAGACTCACCCCCTGAGACTCACACAGAGCTTGGTCCCTGCAAGGTGAGCAGCAGCATGGCCAAGACAGTGGCAGTAGAGGAGGGGAAGATTGCCTCAGATTAAAACACAGTGCAGCTTACTACACCACAGACTTACCCTTGAAAATCCCAGTCACTGGAGGTAGGGCTCAGAGCTCCAGCAGCAGTAGCAACAGCAGCAGAACTGGGCAGCAGCAGCAAAAGGCAGCAGCAGCAAAAGGCAGCAGCAGCAGCAGCAGTAGCTGAGAAAGATAGCCTTAAGTCAAAATGCTCGGAAGCATGGTACACAAAAAACCACCACAGAGTCTGACAGGGATGGGAAGATAGGCAAAGCCCTTTGAGACAGAAGCTAAGATAGCAATGACCACCAACATGCAGGAATCCCAATCATCTATCAGGAAAAGGAGTAAACAATTGCAAAAAAAAAAAAAAAGCTCTTGATACAGAAGCAACAGAAGAGAGTGAGAAACAAGCAAACACATGCAAACTCCCTCCAAAAAACTGAAATTGGTCACAAGCTCAGGAGGAACTCAAAAAGGAGTTCAAGAACAAAGTAAGAAAGATAGAAGAAAAAATGGGAGTAAAGGTGAGAAAAAGAAATTGAAGTAATACAAAGAGAAAATAACAGCTTAAAAGACAAAATTGTCCAAATGGAAAAAGGCGCAGAAATCAAATGAAGTAATAAGCAAATTGAAGACAAGAATTGACCTTCTGGAAGCCATGAAAAGCAGGATAGACCAAAATGAAAAGGAAAATCAAAAGGTCATAGTTGAATATCAATCTTTAAAAACTAGACTTGGGCAAGTAGAAGTTAATGGTTTCATGAGACAGCAAGAAATAATAAAACAAAATTTAAAAAATGAAAAAATAGAAGGAAACCTGAAATATCTCAAGGGTGTCCCTTCATTGGGGAATGGCTGAACAAATTGTGGTATATGATGGTGATGGAACACTACTGTGCTATAACAAATGATCATCTGGAGAATTTCTATATGAACTGGGAGAAAATCAGTGAACTGATGCAGAGTGAAATGAGCAGAACCAAGAAAACATTGTGGAACTATCCAATGTGATGGACTTCACTACTAGTAGCAATGCAATAATCCAGGACACTCCTGAAAGACTTATGAGAAAGAATACCATTCACATTTAGAGAAAGAACCATGAGAGTAGAAACACAAAAGAAAAACATGATTTATCACATATCACGTGTATATATGGGTATATGAATTGAGGTTTGGGCATTAAAAGATTGCTCTATAGCAAAAACAAATAATAGCAAAATAAGTATCAAGTGATAATATTCATACAATCCAGTAGAATTGCTTGTCAGTTCTGGGAGAAGAGAGAGAAGGGGGAGGAAAAGAAAATGAATCATGTAAACATGGAAAATTATCTTTAAAAGAAATAAAAATTTTAAAAAGGAAATAAACTTCAAAAAGGATAAAACCAAAAAAATTTTTTAAAGAAACCAATACTGTGAATGAGAATCAGATGAGCTTACCCATAAAAGAAAGCAGATAGCAAAATGGATTGCAAATAAAACATCCAACAATATATTCTTTTAAAAAGACATACTTGAAACAGAAACACATTGAGAACTAAAATAAAGGGGTAAAGCAGAATTTATTACATTTTATTCAGCTAATGTAAAAAAGGTGGGAGTAATAATCATGATCTCAAGCAAACAAAAAGGAAAAAGAGACCTAATTAACAGGAAAACTATATTTTACTAAAAGGTTCCATAAAGGATAAAGTAAATTTTAAACATAACAAGCTTCTCCTATAAAGGCCTGACTTCTCAAAAATATAGGGAGCTGAACCTAATTTATAAAAATACAAGTCATTCCCCAATTGATAAATGTTCAAAGGATATGAATAGGCAATTTTCTAGAAAAAAAAGAAATCAGTTATCTATAGTTACATGAAAAAAATCGAAATCATTATTGATTAAAGAAGTGCACATTTAAAAAAAATCTGAGGTATGTTGTGAGGAAGATTTGATTAGATATTGATTAACTATTGATTAGGAAGTACATAGCAGGAAGGAGCTGGAGCTGGGAATTCCAGGTTGGAATGAAGGAGGAGGAAGTCTGTCTGTGCCCTGAGTGTGGACTCCATTAGTGGTAGGCAAAACTGTTGCCAGCCTGGGAGACCTCAGAGCAAAGGACACCCTGCTTCCTGATTTCCCCTGGGATCCTGTGTGGTGTGTCATCCAGCAAAAGGACAAATCTACAGAGCCAAGAGAGGAGGAGAAGTTTGAAAACTGGAGGACAGTGCTTCAAGCAGAACCCTCTCTACCTGGTACCTGAGATCATCTTGACTCCTGGCATCCAGAGATCATCAGTGGATTGCAGTGAGAATCCCAAAGCCACAAAAGCCCTAGCTGTACTCAAGCCTGGCAGGTTCCAGGTTTGAGGCAGAAACCCAGAGACTCCATTTATAGCTCCTTGGGCCCTATTAGTTTAGATCACTTAGATAAGAGTAGAATAAGTCCTCCCATTGCCCTGTGGTTTTATCCCTTAGATTTTAAGTATAGAAATCCTTTCCCACCTTTTAGTCTAACACAATTAAAGCTGTTAAGTCCCTTTTACCTTGTTAGCCTATTACTATACTCTGGTCTAGTGGAAGCTGGGTGACAGTTAAGATCAACTGCCATTCCTGTGGGAATCCAGTAAACTCTGGTCTCTTCACCCTGGTCCAGTCTCTCATAAATCCTAGAGTGTGTTCCCACAAACCACTTAGTTTATTGTAATATCCCTAGTGACCCCATTACCTTACATATATTTTCCTACAGGTACTATGTCAAACCTATAAGAAATTACTTATGTTGAAGGGGATGAGGGAAAATAGGTACATTACTATTGGTTCAGTTGTGGAACTATTCTGGAAAATCCTTTGTAACCACGTCCAAAAGGTTATAAAACTATACAAATCATTTCACTTCAGTAATACCACTACAATATCTTTATCCCAAAGAGATGAAAAGAAAAGAAAAGTACATATATGTACAAAATCTTATGACAGCTCTTTTTTTTTGGTGGCAAAGAATTGAAAATTGAAGATATGCTTATCCATTGGGAAGTAGTTGAACACATTGTGACATATGATTGTGATGGAATACAATTGTACTATAAGAAATGATGAGAAGCAGAAGAAAAAAATGTGGCAAGACCTTTAGGAACTGATGCAAAGTAAAATAAGAAGAACAAAGATATCATTGTGCATCATAACAGCAATGTTATAATGGTGATCAACTGTGAGCAACTTAACTATTCTGATCAATACAATGATCGAAGACAGTTCCAAAGGTCTTGTGATGAAGAAAACTGCTATACTTCTCCACAAAGAGAAATGATAGATTTCCAGGGGTGAATCTAAGATGGAGGTGTAACTAGAGCAGTAGCTCCATTTCACCATGACAATCCTCTCCAACCAAGATTAAAATATTGGCACAAAATGAATATGAGTAAAAGAACCAAAAAGAAGATAGAATGAAACAAGCTTCAAGAAAAGAAAAACCCAAAAGGTAGGCAGAGACCATCTGGGGAACTGAGGTGAGAGGGGAACAGAGCTAGCAGGAGGCATTAGCAGGGAGTGAAGAGCAAGCCAAGAGCAAACCACAACCCCCACATCTGCTGTCACAGGTTCTGAACTTAAGTTCTAGCAAACATTCAGATCCTGAGATCCTGCCTGGGCATATAGTGGTCCAAGCAAACTCATACCCCTTAAAATTACAAATCTGTGGAGAAGTCTGGAATTCCAACCCAGGGCAATCTGAGATGAAGGGGGTTGGTCCATATGGGCCCAGATCAAAGCCAGGAATCCTGGTCTGGGTTTGGGATGAGGACATAATCCACAGTTTGGGATGAGGACACAGTTCTCAGGGGGAGCCTCCACCACCAGATCTTTTTACCTAAAAGTAAGGGCAGAGCTCCAGGACAGGGCAATAAAGGGTGCACCTGATTGAATCAAGAACAACTTGAGACAAAAAAAAACCTTGAGCCTAAACCTGGGGATAGAATTTGATCAGCACCTGACCTAATCAAGTTCAGAGTGAAATTAAAAGTTTACTTAAACCCAAGCTGTAGGAAAGTCTTTAAGCTATCAGCATCTCAAGGGTCAATTGAATCAGCACAGAGTGGGGATTATCTCACCCCTCAGAACATCTGATAAACTAGTAACAACCCAGAAAATAAGCTGAAAATAGCATCAAAAAAGGACTGAAATTTAAGAGGGTACCCCAACTTCCCAGAAAACATAGCCTAACTATAATTAGATAGGGAAAATGAGCAAACAACAAAAAAGCATCCAACTCTAAAGAATTTTTATGGGGACAACGAGCAAGGTACAGACACAGAAGAGGACAGTGAAAGCAAAGGAAACATATGCAAAATCCAAAAGAAAATTATAGATTGGACACAGATTCTAGAAGAGCTCAAAAAAGACTTCAAAAACCAATTAATAGAGGCAGAAAAAAAGTGGGGAAGAGAAATGAAAATGATGCAAGAAGAAATGAAAGTGATGCAAGGATAAAGGAAAGTGATGCAATGAGAAATGGAAGTGATACAAGAAGAAATGGGCGAAATAAAAAAAGGAGAATCAAAAACTTAAAGAGAAAAACCAGGTCTTAAAAGTCAGAATTGACCATCTAAAAACTAATGATTTCATGAAAAATCAAGAAACAATAAAGCAGAATCAAAGGAATGAAAAAATGGAAGAAAACATGAAATATTTTATTGAAAAAAACCCAACTGACGTAGAAAATAGATATAGGAGAGGCAATTTGAGAATTATTAGACTACCTAAAAGCCATGATGAAGAAAAAACTTTGGACATCATATTAAAAGAAATCATCAAAGATAACTGCCCAGAGATCCTCTAACAAGAAAGTAAAAGTTGAAATTGAAAGAATTCATAGATAGCCTCTAAAAAGAAATCCTCAATTTACAACTTCCAGGAATATAATAGCTAAATTCAAGAGTTACCCAGTCAAAGAAAAAATACTTCAAACAACCAGAAAGAAACCATTCAAATACCACAGAGCTATAATCAGGATCACAAAGGACCTACTGGCTTCTACGTTAAAGGATTAAAAGGGTTTAGAATCCAGAGTTATTTAATCAGCAAAACTGAGTATATTCTTTTAGGGGGAAAATGGATATTCAATAAGAAAGAAGATTTCCAAGTATTCCTGAGGAATAAGCACAAGATGAGGGTTCATGACTAGCCCTGCCAGAGGTGACTCCCAGATTTGACCTTACCAACTCCTACCTCCCAGGAGACCTGGTGATGTGGATTAATGCCATGGTTTATAAACAAGGAAGGCAAGAGAACACTTACACATGCCAAATAATTTTTCCATCTTATACTAGAGGCAGTAGGATATTTAGGGTTTGGGTAGGAAACCCTTCTGCCCATAAGTTTCTAATATAGAAATTTCAAGAGAAAGGTGGCAGGATACACAAAGAAAATTACATTGATAATAGTCTAATGGATTATGGTATAATGAAATTGAAGCACAGAAATGTTGTGACTTGTTAAAGTTCACACACCTAGTGAGTGTCAGAATTGAGGTTAGAACTCCTGCCTCCTAATTCTATATAGACTGCTTTTTCTTCAACACTTTGCTGTACATATGATTCATATAGTAGTTGAGTGTGCTCCAATAGGGTATATGACAAGAAAACTGGTCTTTGACACAGTCTGTTCTGGGTTCTGATACTTACTTCTGCTACTAACTAGTAATGTGATCTTCAATAAGCTGATCTATTTCTCTGGTCTAATTTCTTCATTGTAAAATAAAGTTAATATGACCATACTGTCTACCTCCTAGGGCTATTGTGAGAAAAGCTGTTTATAAATACTAAAGTATTATGTAAATTAAATTAAATTATTACTTAATTTAATTTACATAATATTTATTATAAAATTATTTAATTTAATTTACATAATTTTATTATAAAATAAAATAAAATTATTATTATGTAAATTATGTGAGCTGTTCTTAAGTGTATAACACAAATCCTAGCAGGGGGAAAATGAAATAAACATTTGTTGTATCCAATTGGCTTCTTCTGTTGATTCATGTTGAGTCAGCCTTGTGGTGGGTAGTGGTTACAACCCACAGAACAGTGGAAATAGCTAAGAGGAAAATAGTCACAGGAGAAATGTGGGAAAATAATTACTAACCAAATAGGAGAGATTAAAGGATAAATAAGAGAAATATACTAACATCAAGTGAGGGGAAAGGCAAAAGCAGACAAAACAAAGCTTTATTAGGAAATCAGCGAGGATGCTTAAGGAAATGGGAAGAATTTTTTTTTTTATTTTTTAAAGGAGAAAATAAGGAAAGCAAGATGTGATTAATATGAGTTAGAAAGAATAGGGGCATTTTTCCACTAATTGATTCAACAACAAGAAGAAAAAAACAAGCAAAGATCATGGAGATAAAAATAGAGAAATTGGGCATTTAGGAAAAGAATAACTAAAGAAGTAGAAAAATACAACAAAGCTTCTGAGAAAAGGACACATGCCTAGGGTGAATTTTATATATTATATAATTATTTATTTATTATATTATTATATAAATATTTACAGATTATATAATTATATATACTGAATTTTATAAAGAATTTACTTTATAGTATGTTATATATACTAGATTTTATAAAGAATTTACTGTTTGCATCATTAGTAAAGATATTTTTGTTACTTCTGAGGAAAAGGAAGGAGTTTAGAAAATCTACAGCATATGAAATAA
>NC_058135.1:52235634-52300634 GCF_016433145.1 Gracilinanus agilis
TATATATATATTATATATAATATACTGTATATATATATATATATATATATGTATATATATACACATATATATTGTATATATTTATAGTGTATATATTATATGTATATATGTTATATATAGTGTGTATATATTATATATGAATATAATATGTATAGGTTACCTAAAAACCAGATGATTCTCAAAACTCTGCCAATATCACTGCAGAAAGTGTTGGGGTGGGCAGGAGGGAAGGATTGTCATTACGAATTCCTTTTTCCATGGGCAACCATGGCCAAGAAATCATGAAGAAGAACCAAGTGAACTGGTGGTAAATTTCTTCTACTCAACCAGAGAGCATGAGGACAAAAACTTCATATTAAGACATACTATATACTAATAATTATAATCACATCTGATAATAGTATGAAGTTCAGCTTACAAAAATAATTGCTAACAATCCTTTGCTTCATGATATAGCTAGCATTTATAGAGTATAGGCACTCCTTCGACATTACAGGGATTGGAGGTAGTTATGGTGGAAGATCCAAGTAAATTTTTTGACCCTCCCTTTGGGCAAAGGAAGTCTGATTTTTTTTCCCTTTTGTTGTTGGGTGATTACAAAATCTTACTGTAAAATTTTAGTTAAATTATTTGGTCATAAGCTATATGAAGGTCAATGTTAAGATACTACATTTTTAGCCTTTATGTGTCACCTACTGGCTTTCTTGTTTTCACCAACTTTAACTTAATAATTATTTTAGCTTTTAAAAAAACTGTATATTTATGGCATTAAATGACAAAATATATGAATATTATTCAATACTATACATATATTTTTTTGTATTTCTGAGTTTCTAAACTTTTTGTGTGATCTACTGGCCTTTACATGTTGTTTGTGGCTTCTAAAGAACTCCCCCAAAATTCCTATTTAATTTCTTATGCTGATCTGTGATATAGAAGCCCTGAAGGTGCAAGTTGAGCTGTGGGAAGGATATCTGTACTTTAAATTGTGCAAAGTGCCTTGCATATGCATTCTTATTTGATCCTCAAAATTCCCAGAGAGATAAATGTCCGGGTCCAGCCGGACACAACCGAGGGGTCCGGGGAAACGGCAACCTAAGAACCCATAGGGAGAGAAGAGGGGAGACCTCGCGCGCAAGACACAGAGTCATTTGGATGGAAGCAAGGCTCCTTTATTGCAGATCTATGACAAGAATATATAGGTTGAGGGCAGAAGGGGGTCGGCCAATACTAAAGGGAAAGGAACGCGGAAAGGGAGCATAGAAAATCTCCTGTGGCGTCTTACTGTCTCCAAGCATGGCTGGGCCTATGATCAATATCTTATCTTAGAAGAGTGAATGATATCTATTCTTAGAAGAGTGACTATTTTATCTTAAAGTCTTGGTCCCTAACAGATAAATGCTATTATCTCCATAATGTAGATGAGGAAACTGAAGTAAGTGGTGGATAAACAAACTTGTCCAAAATTACACAACTAGCATGTGTCTGAAGAAGATTTGAATTCCAGCCTTCCTGACTTGAAGTCCAGTAATCTTTTCATGGCGCTACATAGCTGTTCTTATTTTTAAGGTATCTTAAATCCTCCTTTGGCAGTTCAGGTTCTTTCCTCCCTGACTGTGAGAAGTTTCTAATTCTTTCCTTGTCCTTCACTGTTTCTCTCTGTATTTGGACAGGTACTTTTCAGTAGAAACATTAAATCTCATTTTGTCCTTGATTTTTACTCTAGTATTAGGCTCAGCTCCCTGGGCCTAGTACTCTCTTAGCTTTTCTTTCTATCCAACTCCTTAGCAACAGGTCTTTCCTGGGTTCTGATATCCATGAAGTTCCCTAATTTCTTTTCATCTTTAAAGATTCTCCACCCTATGAGGGAGTATCTAGTATTAGATGGATCACTAAGCTTTTCACTGAGTCAAACTCAAAGGACAATATTTTTTTTTTGCCCAGGAATAATTAATTCAACAGTTAATTCTAGTTCTTTGTCCCCTCCTCCCTAAAAAAAAATGTGGTTGGGTCATTTAGCATACATAAACAGAAATATATGCATCCTCACAGGATTATCAAATGTGGGTTAAATAAGGAAGTGTTTATAAAAACATTTTCTGGTCATAAACCACAGAAATTGTAAATTTGTCAGTATTAGGCAAACCAGAAAATGGTAAAAATTGTTAAAATAAAAAAGAACAAAATATGAAACTAGCATATAATGGGAAATGAAAATATCCAAAGAATGGGATATTCCATGGTTACTTTTTTCCTTCAACATATTAAGGTCTCCAGCAAATGGGGTGAATGCCTAAAGAAGATTACATGAAAATATGCTCCATGGTTTATCAGTAAAAAAAATATGGAGTGGTTATAATCTGTCTTGTTGGAAAGGGGGACCACCCATATTAAAAAAATTAAAAATATCAAAATGTAATTTTGAAATTTTGAGTTATTTCAATTGTAAACTTAATAATTGCCAAAAATTTCAACATTTTGACTTACAAAAAAAAAGAAGGAAAAGCTTATATAAAAATTGTGAAACAAATTTAAATATATTTCTTTTAAATATAATTTTAGAATGTTATATTTAAAAGACTGGCAGATAATTGATCAGAATTTTCATGTACTATGACATCAGTTTTAGGATTGTCCATGCCTTCAATAGCTAGCATCATTGTTTAGAGCAAAAGGAATAGCTTTGAACTCCATGGGATAAGAAGAGTAACTGATCAAAATAGCAAAGAGATAAAACTGGTGCTTTTTGAAGATTCAAATTTCAAAACTATATTTTAAGGTATTACACAAAGGTAGGTATACATATATATTTCAAGGACATAATGTGCTGCATTTCATGGTCTACTAAAAGAGTATGGGCCACCTGATGACTAAATATGGAAGAGAATGAAGATTAGAAACCCCAAGCTTCACTTCTCCTCTTTGGAAGGATAGAGCCCTAGATGTTCTATGAATTTGGCAGTATCAGGGTGGCAGGTCAGGGTGGACAGTTAACAGTAGATTTCTGGATGTGAAGCAGTGACAACAAGCATCAATATCCCCAGGAACACCGGGACCACAGCACAGATGATGACATTTATGATAAATGTCACAATCTCAGCACTGGTCATGGTTATCCCTAGTAAGCTGGCTAAGAGAGAGAGAAATTTTTTAAAACTATTTCAGGAATTGTTTTGAAGAATACATGTCAATCTTGTGAGTTAGATTGCTATACCCCTCCAAAGGAAGAACTGTTGGAGTCAGAATGCTGATCAAACCATGTGATTTTTTACTTTATTATTTGGTGTTTTGTTTTGATGTTTTGGCTTTATATAATTATTCTCTCACAAAAATGAGTAATATAGAAATGTGCTTTGTATGATGATACATGTATAACTCAGATCAAATTGCTTGCCAGCTCTGGGAAGGGGAAAAGAAGGGAGGGAGAGAGACAATTTGGATCATATAACTTTGGAAATCTTATGTGGAAATTTGTAATTACAAGTAATTGGTAAAAAATAAAATATCTTTATAATAAAATAAAAAAGAATACATGTTAATTCAATTTTTAGTCATTGTTTTCTGAAATTTTGTAATCAATGTTCTCTCCCTCCCTTTACACTTCCCCACCTGAAGACCTTAGGTAATATTATATAGGTTATATATATTTTATCATATAATACGTATTTCCATGTTCATCGTATTGTGAAATAAGAAACATACCACTTTAGAGTATAGAAAAGTTGATGGAGGAGATAAAGTATATACATGATATGGCATTGTATGTAAATGAATATATATCAATCTTCATATGCAATTACATATTTGCAAATTCTCCTAATCATTAAAATTTTATTTGCAAGCCCAGAATCAATATTTATGGAGTTTTCATAGTCATCGTCAGGCATGTGCAGAGTGGCAAAAAATTTGAGTGCCTGTTCCAGTTAAGGATGAACAAGGTGATGCTTTCTTGTTTTAGCTCTCTTATTGTAAATATATATCCTTTAAGTGGTCTATTTGGTACAAATTTTATTTTATACTCTTTTGGTGATTTCACTGTTTAAAAGCTCCCCAAGAATAGTGCTGAAGTGCAATCTAGTGTCCCTCAGTGCAAGAGGCTGTGATGCCTCTTACAGAGAAAATGCATGTGTTGGACATGGTTTGCTCAGGCATGAGTTTTAGTTCTGCTGGTCATCAATTCAATATTAATGAATTAAGAAAATGGCACATCCACAAAAAGGTAAAGAAAGTTTACCAATCTGTGGGTGAGGCTGCTTTGGAAAGTGCTAAAGACAATGTGATCAGAGGCTTAAAGGACTATATTTCCCCTAATAGTAATAGTTCAATATTTGCTAATTCAGAGACTGTTTTAATTGTATAGAATATAATGACTGAAAATGATGAGAATTAACTAAAAATCTAAGAAAAATAGGTAGATATTCACATATAATATACATGCATATACACAGATATATACCAGTTGTTCCAAAAGTCTTTTTGCAATTTTCAAGGTATTAAAGCTTAAAATTTCACTAAGAACTGGGAAATTGTGTTTTGTGTTTATATGTATAAATGTATGTAGAAATATCTAAATATATCACATATATTAAATAATATATATATATGTGTGTGTGTGTGTGTGTGTGTATGCCCCACCCAAAAAAGGAAGACTAGAGAAAACTGGAATCTAATATTATTTTACAAATCCAGACTCCTGAAAGATAACAATTATTGAAAGGGAAAAGATTGGGGGAAACCCATGCATTTATGTCTTTAGTGCCAATGACATTCTAAAATCCTTGTCCTGATCTCTTCATCTTCACTGAAGATGCTGGAACTTTCTGTTAATATAACCTTCATTATATACATTTAAACTAGTTTCTAAGCAACACACTCATTTATAAATATACATTTTAAATAGTGTATATATCAGTAAAAAAAAGATAACTAAACACTGAAAATATGCATATGCACCTAATGAAAGTTATTTTTAATATTCTCTATTATGCTGCCTCCTTTTCTCCAAAATGGCATGTTTGAAGGTGAAATGAGATATACACTGTAAATTTCTTCAAAAATAAGGGTTTCATAACAACGTAAGATGTATTTTATTATACTTTTAAATGCTCAAACTTCAGCATGTGTGTATGTGTGTGTATTCGACTGTCCACTTTGAATTAAATCTACTTATCTTTGTTTTTCTTGAGATTTTTGGGTGACATTTAAAAACTAGATGCTGAATACTGGCCATATCAGAGAGTATGCTTAGTAGTAGCACAACTCAGAAAATACATAAATGTCCATAAATAAGAAAGTTTCAAACAAGTAAAAATAAAATTATAACAAGAATTAGTGATTAAAAATAGTGAAACAAATAATATTATTTATTAAGGGGTTCTATAATTCATGGCACATGAAGCTCATCTACAACATAAAATTTTTGTTTTTCAACTATTCAATGTGAGTTTTTCAGATAAATAGAAGCATTTAATTCATTAGAAAATTATGGTAAGATTTGCAGATACCCAAACACCGATGACGACTCCAATGGTTCCTGATTATCCATTTTACTATATTCCACTTATATGACCTTGGGCAACTTGTTTAACTTCAGTAGACATCCATTTTTTAATTATGAAAAGAGTTGGAAAAGTTGGTCTCAGAGATCTCTTCCACCTCAATTTATAATCATGTGATCATTCCTCAGTGTATTAATTTCCATCTTGCCTGCATTACTGCCTATAGAAACTATTTGATTCAACATATGCTCTCCCACCATTTCAGCACTCCTGATGGTCACAAACTGCCATATTTTTCATAACACCTCGGCTCCATTAAGGTTTTTATTGTTGCTTGTTTTGTTTTGTTTTGTTTTTCCTGGTGGGGTGAATAGGCTATGGCACACATAAGAGAAGTGTGAAGGAAATGACCTTAATGGAAGTGTTTCTTCTCTACTCAGAAGCATCTCTTTTTAGCCCCATTCAAAAAAGGAAGTGTGGAGAAAAATGGAATCTGCATATTATTTCAAAAATCCAGACTCCTGAAGGATAACAATTATTAAAAGGAAAAAGAAAAGAAAAAAGCTTCACTTACTTATGTCTTTAGTACAAATGATGTTCTAAAATGACTGTCCAGGTACTCCTCATGTTCATTGAAGATGCTGGAACTTTCTGTGTAACTTTTATCATATACACAAAAAATGGTTTCTAAACAACACATTCTTTTCAAGTAGCCAAGCCTCCTGGAATGACTGCACAGCTCTCCATGTGATATTGGTCTAGTTACTTTAACCACTGAGTTAAAATTTCAAGAACTTCTCTTACCATTTCCCACAACAGATTCCCACAACAGTAAAGATTACTTCAGCCACCCATTTTGAAATGTAAATTATTGATTTTTTTTTTAAATTCATGCATGACTTTAGAAAGTGTTTGAAAAGCATTGCATTAAGAGATGGGTTTCTTTTGATATCATTGCTTCCATTTGTCTTCTCTACAACACTTGTTTCCCTAGGAAACTTGCCTCTAACAAAGAGTCTTATTCCTCAAGGATATGTATGTTTCTGTTCTTTCTTCTCCAAATTATAGTTACTGTTATGGAAATGGAGACAAGTGGTATAAAACTCAAATAAAAGGCTATACCAATCTAGTACAGTTTCTAGTAAGTTTTTAAACATATCTGCTGATATAATTAGAAAAACATATTTTTAAAAAAGAAAAAATATGTTTATTAAGTTATGTCGACTATATGTTAAATAAATGATAAATATCTTTCTACTATTCTTATATTATCCCCAAATGAACTCAAATGGATTTCTTCATTCAGAAAAGTATAGAACTAAAGAGCTTTAAAAGGGATTTTAGAGATTATTGTGGCCCAGAACTTATTTAGGCTGGTCAGGTGGTTCAGGTAAAGAAATGGATCAAAATAAGATGCTTGTAGGATATCCAGCATATAAGAAAAATTATACTTTAAAATATAATGAAAATCTCTTTGTTTCATTTGACCACTAGTCAATTGGTAAGGTTCCCAGATTTTTAGAGGAAAGTGTATCCTAGCCTACATGTCCAGGAACGTGGAAGATGGAGCCCCATTCATATAACATTCCTTGGTGGCAAAGTCTTTTTTGAAGTTATGCCACCATTTAAATGACTGGAGGGCTGTTA
Organism: Gracilinanus agilis; assembly: GCF_016433145.1. Classification (NCBI taxonomy): domain Eukaryota; kingdom Metazoa; phylum Chordata; class Mammalia; order Didelphimorphia; family Didelphidae; genus Gracilinanus; species Gracilinanus agilis. Next base: position 52,242,780 of record NC_058135.1, read on the forward strand.
ACTACAAATGCATAATCTTGAGAATGTGAGAAACCTTCTAAAGGTAATTTTAAAGGAGGATATTAGTATTCATAAGAGATAACAGAAAATGAAAGAAATAGAAATTCAAGGGTGGAGCAAAAATAAGCAATATAGCAAGTCTCCAGAAAGTGTATCATATGAAGATGAACAACAATGATGGACAACATAGATCAGATATCTCAGGCTTTGCCTCTTATTTTTGAAAGGATTGAGGAACATGAGATAATACATGTGTCAAGAGATGTTAAGAAGAGTTCATTGTAAAAATTAATGAGAATTACATGAGGAATAGGAAGGCAACAACACAAATGTTGTCACTTCTATTAGAGTTACCAATCTTCATCAGAGGTTAGGTTAACTGCAGACAGTTAACGTGTATGAACTTGTCATGGTCCTAGTGTCAATACCAAGACTTTTCCATGATGGCATATTTTTTCTTGACCCGTTCTCCAGGATAACCTTGTTTCTGATAGCCTTATGTAGGTATAATGGGAAGATGTCAAAGCCTTTCTCCTTTAGAATTGCAACTGAGGCTTTGCTTCCTTCTTATATGGGAACTGGACAAAGATTTTCTCAAAATGTTATCCAGAAATAACTTTTCCAACCAAGGCAGCTAAAGATAAATTATTTTTTCCTGATAAATACTCATTCGCCACAATTATGCAGAGAGTTTCACCATTCACCCTGTATACTTATAAAGCAAGGCACCTCCAAACAATTTCATTGTATGTATCACACGCCAAATTCTTTGTGGGATGGACTTATCTGATAAGTCCTGGAACAAAAGATACCTATGAATTAAGAAAGTCATTAATCATTTCTCCCTTCCAGGAACAGGAATATAAATAGCTAGAGACTTGAAGAAGGGGATGAAATAAAGAAAGCCAGAATGGCTCCACATTTCTTGAGTAAGTCTTCTTAAAGTCCAACTATGAAAAACCTCTGGACTGAAGAGCTTTCCCTCTTCTGATGGTAATGCCAATTCATTGACTTTTAGGAGGTAGCATACTTAAATGAGATGGTTGTGAGCATTATGGTGAAGCTATTGCTTCAAAATAATATCATAGAGGTCCATCAGATATAGATACTCCATTTGGCATGAAGACACTCATTGGGAAAAGGTAGCTAGCTCACTCAATTATGGGAATCATATGGTTGTGAGGCTAATGACAACACAGCATCACAACTCACTTGTCCAGACTGGCAATAGTCCCACTCCCTAAAACCTGCAACTTTTTAAGGACATCAAAATAGTTGTTCAGTTCAGCAGAACTTATATGTCTCTGGTGGCCTCTGACATGTCCCAAAAGCAACTGTGTACAGGGCAAGGCACAGGAAAATTGGCAATGGTCCTAAGCCAAAAAAGGAGGGCCCTTAATTTTCCTCCCCTAGTTTGTCCAGGCTCCAGACCACTCAGTCAGACTTGGAGAATGACTTGAAATAAGTAGAGATGAATGTATTTTCTACCCAAACCCTTAAAGCTCTTTTACATGTCAGTCAAGCAATTTACAGCTCAGCACATTTCAAGGATTTTTCCAAACCTTTAACTTCATGGTATCCTCCATAACTATGTTGATAATCTTTGAGATACAGTTGGAGATGCTTCTCTAGCAGCAGGTTATGCCCTTGGTGAATAAGGAAAAATGGTCATCTTCAGAAGCCGGGGCTATTGCTCTAATAGCAAATAAAGAGAATCCCAGCTTTCTCAACTTGTTCATGGACACTGCCAACAATACTATTCCCTGCCAGTGGCCAATATACTCTCCATTCTGTTGACCTATACTGTTGCTGGTGCCTATGATTGCTGCATTTTATGTGGTTTCCATCAGTGCCCATTCTGTTCAGCCGCATCTTGTATCCAAGTGCCTACACCTGTCTCTTCCCTAGGGTCCTGTGTTGTTCCTGTAGGTACCTACTGCTAATGTCAGCCCTACTAGTTGGCATTAGTACCATTTTTTAATTTCATGCAGAAAAATCATGTTGTCTCCATCTGCTCTATTCCCCAAAATTTTACTGAACAGATCACCTTAGATTTTTTAGGGTTGATCTCCTACCCCTTTTCTCTAATAAGAATTAACATGTAGTCTGCCACTATGGCTTTATCTGATCCTGTCAACATTATATCAGCAATGTAGTTTTGAATATTGGTGACTTCAGGAAGATAGACTTCCTCAAGCACCATAATGTGAAAGAATTAGGGATAGTTTAGGTAGCCCTCAAAGACTAAGAATCCATATTAGATGGCTACCTAGTGAAAGTCACCTGCTCCTGACTAGTCTTAACCTTAGGAAGAGAGAAAAAGTCATTATCATGGTTGATAACACCTTATCACTCACCTCAGATCTAGCTACCTCAACTATCACATTGGTGATATCAGGAACAGATTAAAAAAAGAAAGGGTTTTTTAAGTGGTTTCTTTTTTTTTCTTTTGATTTCCAAATTCTCTCTCTCCCTCCAGATCCTCTCCCACCCACTGAGAAGAAAAGAAATATGATGCCCTTTTATTCATATAAAGTTATAAGTTATGTGTAAAATATATTCACAATTCACATTAGCCATGTCACAAAAATAAAGTGAAAAAATCCTTCAACCTAGACTTCAGAGTTGTTCATAAAAGTAATTGTACAGATTTTTGAGTCCACTCTAGAACACTACATGCCAACTGCCCTGCATAGCAGCCACAGTGAGTTATTCTAAAGGGAGAGGGCCTAGTACAGCAGGATATTTTGACTTCTTTTATCTTTATCACCCCTCTCAGGACCAGTATTGTTTGGTGTTAGCTACACAGGATGGTTTGGGCAACTCCAAGGTTTTTCATTTGTCCCTAATCACATCATATACTTTGTTCCTGTGCCAATAACTGACCAAGAGGTTGCTGTAATTACCCAAACAAATTGTCTCAAGAACACTTAATACCTCTTTCTTCAGTGCTCTACCTGTCAAAATTCCAAAAATTGCCTTGATAGGAAAATAACTTAGATGCTAATGTCAAGGAGACTTTTATCTTTAAGTAAACCAGGCCTTTTAGGAATGCCTTATGTATGAGTGTGGTTGAAAGGCCCTTAATATTCTGCTGGCAGACATCACTATATAGTTTTATAATTTCCTCCTTAGGCTGTTGGTCAGTCCATTTTTTATCAACTCTATGTTGGAGATACCATTCCTAAAGCTTCCCACAAGAGAAAGTGAATGTAAAGGGGAAAGGATATGAATATTATATAATTACTACTACATGCGAGTTCCTTTGATAGAAGAGTAACAAATCTATCATTTAGTCTTCACAACTCTAGCAGGTAAGTCCTATTATTATCACCATTTTACAGTTGAGGATACTGAGACAAGGAGAATCCTCTTTCTAATACATAGAGATAGATTGTATCAATATAAAATATATTTAATGTAACCCTTTTCTAAACATCTATTTTTATGTCTCATGATATCTGGTTGACCATAGGTTCTTGAAAACCCTACCAATAAAGCACAAAATCTAGAAGCTCTGAACAAGTTGAAAAGTGTTTGAATCTGAGACTTCTATTGGATGATATTTTTGCCAGATGAAGGTAACCTGGCTAAGTTAAGAAAGATTCATCAGCTGGTGATTAGTTAATCAATGCCGTAGGAATCCACAAAGACATTTCATTAAGGTTTAGAGGAATCCTTGATCTTTCTTATTAGATAAAGCACACATGCCCTTTAAGATGAATATTTGAATCATAAACTTATTGAAAAATCATATGCCCTCCATTATGTTAGAAAATGTTGTGGATCCAACAAAATTGTCCCTGTTTTGCATATTACAAAGTTCCCTCTGGTATAGATGGGCCATCAAACTCTTGAGAGGCAGCATGACTTGGTAGGAAAAGCATTGGCTTTGAATTCAGAGGACCTGTATTAAAAAAATCTTTCTCAGCCATTTATGTTTTGTATGAAACTAGACAGGTCATTTAAAATCTCTAAGCTTCATTTTACTTATCTTTAAAATGAAAGTTTTGATTAGAGGTTCTCTAATGTCTCTTCCTACTCTAAATCTGTGGTTCAATAAAAACCATAGAATAGTATGTCATAATGTACTAAATATAAGAACCTCTCAAAAAATAGATCCTAGTGGGTTAGCTGAATGGGAAAAGTGAAAACGACTTGAACTTGGAAGACTATAGCAGGGGTCCGCAACGTATGGTTCTCAAGGCATATCTGGCTCTTTTGAGGGCCAGATATGGCTCTTTCTGCAGGAGCCATAAAGTCAAATTTTTTTCAGGCGCTGTTACAGGAGTGCGCACTGTATGGCTCTCATGAAATTACATTTTAAAAAACGTGGCATTTATGGCTCTCACGGCCAAAAAGGTTGCCGAACCCTGCTCTATAGGATTTGGATCGGTTGCAGAAGATGAAATGGAAGAATGGAGTGTTCCAGTTATAGAGAATAGTTAGAGTAATAGAATATAAGATTTTATGTTGTTTTGGTTTATTTTTAGCAGTTAGTAGATGTGAGGAAACCAATTAATAAAAAAATAGTAGAAAATAAGGTTATACAGGGAACAGAATACAAATGACCTTGAAAAACAGGCAGAAGAATTTAGATTTGGTGTTGAAGGGAAAGAGAAACCATTATAGGATTTGCTATTGTTGCTCTTTTTTAATTATAAGGTCTAAGAAGCTTCTTTTTCAGATATTCTCCTTCATATCTCCTGAGGTTCAGTCCCTCAGCCCTCTCTTAATTCTGTCACCTGCAATGTCTACCACTTTTATTTGCATTTGGTCTCATTTAACTTTTTTTCTTATTCTTGTTTTCTTCAGTGACATTTTTATTCCCTCATACAACACACCAGAGACTGTGTTGCATATAAATATAGTAGAAATATTGTTACCAGTGGAGAAAAAAAGTCATTGAAATCTCTGCAAATATTTTCCATCTTTTTGTCTGATTGTTGCCCTATCCTTCCAGTCTTATCTTTAAATGTCACTGGGAAGATTTCCTCCAACTGGGTCTCTCACCAAGCTTTTGGTTTCTTTCTCCACTACTTCCTTATGTTTTATGTTTCATTGTTCATAATCTCCCACCAATCTTTTCTATAAATATTTTTAAAACAAGTTTATATTTTCAACTGATATTTCCCTTCATTCTATCTGTCTCCACTCAGCAAAGAGGTCTAGTATTTTTTGGTTAGGAAGATTTCTAGATTCTTTTGGGTACCTCGTTTCAGAGATTGAGTTGAATCAAGAAGTTTCATTCCAAAGAAATGGTAAAAATGTGTGCCAATCTGTGTTTTTTAAACACAATCCCCATTTCCTTTTCAAAATCAGCAGCTTTCTTACTAGGTCTGATTACAATTCCCTCACCTATTATGGCATACATTCTTCTACTTTTTAGTCCTTGCTCTAATTTAGTATTGATTTTTAGTTTTGCTCTAAAAAGTTGATGGTCTAACATTGCTCAGATAACTGATTCTGAAATGACTTTCCAATCAGTAACTAGTTTTTTGGTACCTGTTAAAATTTAATTAATTTTTATTATTTTATTGATTCTCCTCATGCCCAGCTATTTCCAAATCTTTTGTCAAAGAAAGTACTCTTGATATACATTTTAGGCTTTATTATAATCCATAAGCATTTAGTTTCTCTCATCTTACTCAAAAATCACATTTTGTAATATTTTGCTGCTCTCCATTCCACTCACTTTGCCCAAGGACACCATGTATTAAATTATAGAATGAAAATTTGGGAATCTTGGAATATTCTTCATATTTCTTCATCTACTGTAAAGAGTTGGCATCTAGACATAGTAGCAGATGAACACTGGACTTGGAGTTAGGAAGATCTGAGTTTAAATCCTATCTCACATACTAGATTTATGCACCTGAGAAAATTATTTTACTTACCTTATCCTCAGTTTTCCCATATTTAAAATAAATGAGTTGGGCTCAATAGTCTCTGATTTCCTTCCAGCTCTAAGTCTTATATTATGATTATTTTAATGATGGCCCTTGAAAATTGGTGATCCTAGGTATTGCAGTATAAAAAGAACAAATGCACAATGAAAAATATTTCTTGTTGCCTTTGCATGATAAGGACTATTCTCCTAATTATTTTTTTAATTTGCCTTTCTGAAGAGAAAATGATCCATCTTTATATTTTGCTATAATTTTCTTTTGTCTTCAAGTTTAATTTGTACCAGTACCAATAAACTTAATTCATTTAATCCATTCAATTGTGAACTCCTTGAAAGCAGGAATTTTTTTCGCCTTCCTTTGTTTCCTCAGGGCTTAGTGCTATGCCTGGCGCAAAGTAGGTGCTTTAGAAACAATGCTGTCTGGACTTCAATTCAGATCATCTAATAGTCTATTTGTTGGTCACTGGACAAGGATCATACATCCATAGTCACAAAATCTTAATTGTTTCAAGATAAGCTTAAATCTGCTGTTCTTGACACCATCTGTTACCCTTTTCACAACTCTGACATTGTCACTGTAGATGCAGAAGGAGATACACAAAGTAGGGGATCTTTTTTATTTTGCTCTTCCCTAAATTGGCATTTCCAATGAATCAAGAAAAGATTCTAATGGTGATAAGTATTTCTTTATATTGAACTATTTTGACTCTTGGAAACAGGAAAAAAAAAAAAGATATAGGCTATTTCAGGGACCAAAATCCAGGCCTTTCCAGCAGGGTAGATCCTATCAGAATAGGTTAATCCATGGTCACTTATAGCCTGTGTGACTTTGGGCAAGTCATTTCACTTCTCTATGTTTATTTCCTTATCTGTAAGGATGGAACTGTAAGGAAAAGATTAAAGTAGAGGACCTCTAAATCCCCTTCCAGCTCAAAGTCTATGTTATATTCAATTACAAAACTTGAAAGTAGGACTTTCCATTAACATGATAAAGAAAAAACTCACTATTGCTAAAAGTTTAGGTTTAGGGAAATTCATAAATGTGGGAGAAGGAATCTGGAAATATCAGTTATTTAAAAATATATGTATCCGAATTTGTTTTAATTGGGTTGTGATATAAACCTTTCTCTATAGCTACAAATTGTATATGATGAATGTATCGTGGAGAAGAAAGGGAGAGAGGGAGAGGAGAGGAGAGGAGAGGAAAAAATAAATTGGTGGACCTAACTCTGTTCATTAACTCTCACGGACTGGAAGAGTTTGCCCCTAGTAGCCTAAAAGACTAATACCTGATTCTCTCTCTCTCTCTCTCTTTTTTTTTTTTTTTCATCTGTCCAGTAGGAGACAGAAGCTCAGTGTCTGTCAAGAGCAGCAAACAGAAAAAAGGCCTTGATATCACATTGACAAAATTGTCTCTGAGTAGGAATGGGCCTAGAAAGCTTCAGAAAGAGGGAAATTGGAAGTATTAGCTGTTGTCCTGGAACTAAAGTAATTTCCACCTTTTATAAAAGTCTTTTCTTCAGTAAAGGGTCTGCCTGAACCACATTCAGGAGATCAAAACCTTAACCCTCTTGTTGACTACATCCTGGAAGTTAACATCTGGGGCAATTGCTCTTTGGAAACTCGGGTTCTTTTGCTAATAAATAAAGCTCACTTAGGTGATGGAGAACAATGCTTTTTGCAAACAAGAACCACATAGTCCACGCGTACGTTTTTAATGGCATCTGTACATTTGTGTGTAGAGGCTGGCAATCCAAAGCAAAGTGGAAAGCTAGGAAGAGTATTTAAATCACTGGCATATCTTAGAGAGAGAGAGAGACATCTACTGGTCCATTTATTACCGGTTCTAGCACCTCCCCCTCCGCGGTAATTAATGTAACGTTTTCTCTCTTTGCGGTGACAGCCAGGAGCATAATTAGAGTCTAATAAAACCCTGAAAAGTCACCAATGTAAAATGGAATAAACAGTAAACAATGGGGGGAAAGGGAGGCACCAGGAGTGTGATGGCTGGGTAATGCCTTAGATAAACCGTGCGCACATTGACACTGTCACGCTCCCGGCAGCCCCAAGTGTGCTGCTGGTAACCTGGCGCAGACAGACAGCTCGAATTAATCCCAAGAGGAGTGCATGACAGGCGGGTGAAGCAGACAATTAGAATGAAGGAGGAAATTGGAAATGGCAAAGGTGTGAACATATGTCAAATTACAACTAAATGATAAATTACAATTCTGTCATTGGAATAAGCGGTAATTAAGAAAGATTTCAGCTAGCCCTCTCGGAAGAAAAAAAATACATATATGAGAGAATCACATTTTTTTTAACTCCCAGTTTAGATTTGTTTGGTGGATTGTTTCTCTCCTTTCCCCCATATTGGGGCTGGCTCTCCTTGCCTCTTTAGGGCTGCATTATTTGTGTACATTAAGTCTAATTCCTTTCTTTCCTCTTCCCCATTTCCCAAGCTGGCAGGATGATGGTGTCAAAATTAACAGGAAGCTGATCGCATCCGCTATAAAACCTGTGCTGAGGTTTAAAAAAAAAAGGAAAAGAAAGAAAAGAGGAGGGAGGTGGTACTCTGCTGCTGGCGCTGCCGCTGCCGCACTCTAATTATTTTCAACAAGCCGTGCACAGTCCGGTTGACAATTAGGAAATTCGGCTTTATGGCTTGGGGGATTCATCGAAAACCTCATAATCGCTGGATGGGCGGCCTTTTCGTTTAGACAGTAATGAACGTGGGTGGGGCTTCGTGGCAGTTGTTGGCCACTTAACCACAATTTCAAACAGCTGTGTAATTGTCATAAAGTTTTCTGTGCTTCAGTCAACCCCAACTTGGAGCTTGCCACACCTGAGGTTTGTTACAGCCCCTCGTCCCAGCACTGCCACTTTCTCACCACAAGACAGAGTTCGTTGGCAACCCACCCCCCCTCCCCAGAAAGTGCCAAAATAAGGGATGGAGGAGGGAGTCTTCCGAGAGGCTAAAGAGTCCCACTAGGAAGGCGAAATACCACGGTACTCACCCAAGAAAGCGATCATCTGAAACAATAAGTAAAGGAATGAATGTGTAAAGGAATGAATGAAAACTTGGGGGTACCGTATAAAACTCTGCAAGCTGGTGCTCCTGGTGGGGCACCATAGATGCTTTGGAGCGGCCGAGCAAATTAAAACAGCATGAGCTTGTTTTCCATTCTTTAGAAAATAGAAGATTCAGTGATTTATACTCAAGGAGATCTTTGATTAATTCAAAAGTTCCTTCCAACAATGTAGTGTGATATCTATGCAATATAACTTTTGTCCCTGCTTGGCATCCCAAAGGTTCACTAAGGCAGTCCACGCAATAATACTGTGACAGAGTAACTAAAGTCTCTATTTTTAAAAGAAAAGAAAATATAAAGTGTAATCTACAATTCCTCCTTTTTAAAGCTCTTCTAAAGGTTCTAAGCAACCCTGCTTGAGCACAGTGATTATTACCTTTTCCTTATATTTTCATTGAACATCAGATCTTTCTGTGTGTAAAAGAGGAAAAAAATGAAACATTTGGGTGCATGAATTGGAAAAGGAAAAGGCAAATCACACATTACTTTCTGGTGAGGTCTTCCATTGTAAACTGAGGGAACTGGAGCAGATGACCTCCAGTGACCCTTTTGGGTCTAAATCTATAATACAGTGAGGTGTGGGAGGGTAGCAACTGACAATCCTTTAATAACCAGCCTACTATATACTTTATTATGCTATCTTGTTAGATCTTCCCAAGAAAACTTGTGAGGTAGGTGCTTTTTTTATCCCCATTTTCTAGTTGAAGCAACTGAGGAAGATAGAAATTAGTTGACACTCAGGGTCATACCACTAATAAGGATCTGAGGATGAATTTAAACTCATATCTTTTTTATTCCAGGCTCAGCGCTCTATCCTCTAACTTTAAATGTGATACTTGACATTTTTGTATAAGCTGATAACGTATAAGGACTGCAAGGGTCAACCTCTTTTAACAGGTTAGGAAATAGAGAATAGTAGAAGTGAGATCATTTATACAAGGTTACCCAGGTGGTAAGAGACAAAGTATTCAAATGCTTGTCTTAAGAGTTTGGAGTTTGAACCCTGGAGTTAGAAGAACCTTCTTTCAAATCCAGCCTCAGCCACACTTGGACACTAGCTGAGTGACTCAAGGGCAAATTATCTAATCCTGTTTGCCTTAATTTCTTCATATGCAAAATGAACTGGAGAAGAAAATGACAAACCATTCTAGTATCTATGCCAAGAAAACCCCAAATGGAGTCATGAAGAGTCAGACATGACTAATTAAAATCAACAACAATCCTCTGACTCAGCTAAATCAAACAACAAGCATTCACTAAGTAACTACTAGGTGGCAGACACTCTTCTAAATATTGGAAGTAGAAAGAGAAAACATAGACTGCCCTTGTTTCCAGAGTTTTCTTACTCTAGAACAAGTCCACAGATAAATAAAAAAATATATATGCAAAATAAATAAAAAACAATTTGGGAGGGAAAAGAATGTAGAGAAGGGAAGTGGCACAAACAACTGGGGTAATTAGAAAGGCCCAAACCTGCATTATCTCTACTACCCCAACCCCAACATTTGCACAACTGTAGCTATATATATGTATGTATGCATATATATATATATGTATATATATATTCATAGAGCAATGACAACTCAAGATACATTTCTTTAAAAGGAGGATGAACTATTAAAATCTCCCACTTAAAAACATTTTATCACTGATCTCTTCTCCATTCTTCATCTCAGAAAAAGGAGTTGAATATCCAAAAACCTAAACTTAAAAAAAAATTCTGTAATGCTGAGGTCAGCAGCTCTGGCCATCATCAGGGGATAAATCAATTTGGAGCAGCTGTGGCCAGATATTGGAGTTCAAGGCCTTGAAAGCTTAATTGGGGAAGCATGTTAAAAGTTAAAGGGCCAGAGTCATGTTAATTATATGAGGTTTTTCTTGGAGGAAACCTGAAAGGATATGGAAGTACAATGCCACCTTCTTCATTAGGCAAGGGTATGGCCCTGCTCTACATTTCTGTTACTCGTTGTGCTTCCCTTTATACAGAATACATTCATAGTCAACAGCATTTTGCAAAGAATGAGAATTTAATGTGTTCATTTGCAGCAGTCTCAGTACAGTGCAGGTTAAAAAGATTCTTGCCCTCTGAAAAAGAGATTTTTGTTTCCTAAACATATAGGCTAATTTTTATGGATAAATTTTCCTTAAAAGGATTTTGGCCCAATTTGTGATTTGCTTACATTCTATAGAAAAGTATTAGGATATGTATATCCTAATACTTTTCTATAGAATGTGAATATATATATATATATATNTAAAAGTTAAAGGGCCAGAGTCATGTTAATTATATGAGGTTTTTCTTGGAGGAAACCTGAAAGGATATGGAAGTACAATGCCACCTTCTTCATTAGGCAAGGGTATGGCCCTGCTCTACATTTCTGTTACTCGTTGTGCTTCCCTTTATACAGAATACATTCATAGTCAACAGCATTTTGCAAAGAATGAGAATTTAATGTGTTCATTTGCAGCAGTCTCAGTACAGTGCAGGTTAAAAAGATTCTTGCCCTCTGAAAAAGAGATTTTTGTTTCCTAAACATATAGGCTAATTTTTATGGATAAATTTTCCTTAAAAGGATTTTGGCCCAATTTGTGATTTGCTTACATTCTATAGAAAAGTATTAGGATATGTATATCCTAATACTTTTCTATAGAATGTATATATATATATATATATCTCAACCAAAAAGAGAAGTATCCTATTTGAAGGGTTTGATATGAAAGTTCAAAAATTATTCTTGTTCAGAGAACCAGATAATTTATTTCCTTTTCTATTTTAAGGCTACCCTACCATGTAATAGATTCCCTACAGCTAGAGTTAGGATGGCTTCCTCACAACTCACATACAGGTTGGAGTCAATGATTTGAGGTTCTTCTCAGACCTTGAAGGATCTGGAATTCTATGACATAGAAGCAGAGAAGTTCAAGGTCATCTAGGACTTTGGAGCTGATCTAGATCAACCTTCTCACTTTTTAGTTTAGTGACTCCTGCAGCTGAAAGGAAATAATTGACTTAACAAATTGGCACAGAGAATTAATAGTTAACAGAGAAGAACTCTGTATTCTCACTCCAGGGTACTCTTTCCACACCAACAGTTTGTTATCTACATTCGTGTCTCCCTTCCTGTTCCCTCAAACAAATCTTATTGCTTTTGAAATCTTTACATTGACCTGCCATCTTTATTAAAATGAACTCTAGGTGATTATTTGTTTACACTTAAGAATGGTTACTTCTGATCCCGCTTCAAATTAGAGGCCACTGAATTAAGCATTTTGTAAATGGAAGGGAAATGAACAATCCTTAGTCCAATCATTTCAAGTTACAATGGATGATAGAAACTCATAATGCTCCATAGCTCTGTAGTTGGATGGAACCTGGGCAGCCAATCAGTTCACAACCTTCTCATTTTATAAATGAGAAAACTAGGCACAGGGAGATTATGTGAATTTCCCAAGGTCACATAAATAGTAAGCATCAGAAGCAGAATTTGTGCCCTGATATACCCAACCAGAATTATAGTAAATAGTTCTTTCTGTTCTCCTTCTAACATTTTTCCCACTTCACTGTGCTGCCTAAACGTTTTTTTTTCTGTTTTATCTTATAAAGAAATTTCCTTAGGAAATTAAACTGATTCAACTGTTCTTCTCAGTGTTTTTTTTATCTCATATTGTAAGAAACATTCTTAATTGTGCGAGAAATGTCCATGTTTGCATATGTTTTTATGTCTGATTCATTTAGAAGTTTCATGAACTCAGAAGCATGCTTAAATGATCACAAATAGAGAGAGGCCTGGGTATGATATGATAGGTTGAGAAGGTCAAGAAGACCTGGGTTCAAGTGTTTCCTTTCTATTACACATTAACATATAACCTTCTGGTTGACCCTGAATAAGTCAGTGAATATCTCAATACCTGATGACAACTCTCTAAGAAACTAAAAATTGCAGAGTTGCAATCCTCAGTATTTGCATCCCTCAATATTGATAAATGAGGTTTCCTTACTAGAAGTTTCCTATACCAATGAAATCACAAATCTGACATAAAAAATATCCAGAGCCAACTCTGATTTTAATCACTGGAAAATTTAACAGTAATAAAGATTTTGATTCTATAAAGAACTGGTTGGGGGGTGGGGTGAAGAGGGAGTATGACACAAACATACCTTTTCATGCAGATTGTGTGCTGTTTGGAACTGAGCATAATTCAAACACTCAATATTCCTAAAATAGTAATTCTCTTTTAACTTTTAAACTTGTCCCTGTGCAACAGTTTGTACAGTTGTAAAGCTGATGGTATTGCTCACTCAGGTAATGATATTGCCCATGTATAAATGCACCCAGGGATGAATGCATTATGGAGGTCACAGTAAATTGTAATTCAAGGGCCATCAGCTAGATACCTGGAAATCAGAGCATTGACCACCTCTCCAAATACAGTAAGGCTCTCTGAGGTCTATTTTTCCCAAATAAAGGCTTGGGCCAGGTTATAATGTGAGAAAATAGCCATTGTAAATCACCAACCATTCTGGGACTCAATATTCATTGCAAAGGATATAACATTATAGATATAATAGATAATGAGACAGTACTCCTACTGCTTTAAGTTCCTCCTTGGGAGCAAATTAAGTACTTTGGACAGTTCCATTAACTCTTTCCCTTCAGTCTTATGCACTTTACTAGATTATTGCTGTAGTGCTCTATAATGGGGTGCTTTGTAAGACAGGGTGCTTATCCAAGCTGCTATTAGTACTGTAGCTAATACTAATAAAGCAATTGAATTATTTGTGGTTATGGTCTGAAGCTTTTAGGACTTTTGCCTATAGGTAGAGACCCATTTTAATATCCAAGTCTCCATAATGAAGCTATTTCAATGCCCCAACTGACAGCTCACACTACTAGAAGGCAGTGTGGCATAATGATGAGTATGTTGAATCTGCAGTCAGAGCACGTTGGAGTAAATCCCCTGTCTAACTCTTACTATCCTTCTAATCATGATCAAATCAGCTAAGCTTATTGCGCCCCCATTTCCTCATGTGTAAAATAAAGGGAGTGGACTGGATAGTCTTGGCGGTCCTTACCAAGTCTAAATCTGTGATACTATAAAGTCTGCCTTGTTGATATAAATATAACAAATTCCATTAAGTAAGCAATCTTCTGGGGGGAAAAGGCCACATATGTTCATTTTTCTGTCAGTTTATTAAATTAGTGAATGAATATTGTTCTTTTAACAAAATTTTTCTCAGCATACCAGTAACTGAATTATTTTTCAACAACAAGTACTTTCAGTGGGTTGTTGTAATAGAATTGAAAGGAAACTGGATTGGGAATCAGATCACCTATGTACAAATGCCAACTCTGATACCTATCCAACCTTGGGCATATTTCTTAATAGCTGTGAATCTCAGTTCTGTGTATGCGTGCGCGCGCGCGTGCGTGTGTATGTGTGTGTGTGTGTGTGTGTGTATTTCTGTAAAATGTGAAAGTTGGCCTAGAAGATCCTTCCAAATCTGTGATTGAATGAATAGAAAATTTTTCCCTGGGATCACACTTTTAATGCTGGAAAGACTTTGAAGGAAATATACTCCAACCTCTCACATTTCAGATGAGAAGTGGAAGCCCAGTGAGGTTAACCAATATCACATAAGCAGTGACATAGACAGATATAAATCCACATTATATCTTGATCTTAATTATAAATAGTTCACTTGAATAGGATCTTGTGTTAGTCCTGAAAAGAATTTCGTTTTTTGGAGGGGGAGGGAGGATATATTTACTAGTTGTTGGTGCTTGGTTATAAAGTTAGGTCAGTTCATATTAAAGAAACACCATGAAGAGCAATAATTTGCTTTGTAAAGCCCCCCAAGCCTGCAAAGTCACCATCCATTGGCAATTAAAGGGAAGCCCTAAGAATTACTTTCTCATGTACTGTGACACCAACTTCATATAGCTGAGTGGTAATTTATGAAGCAACCGACACCTTCACAGTTTGGCTCTCAGTCTGTCCTGTTTTCAAGGGCTCTATTATTTTGCAAACCGTACTAATTCAGGTACCAATAGTCAGTAATATTATCCTAGCCAAAGAAATAGTCAAATAATTTCTAAAACATCTCAAAGAAAAAGTATGAAAAAATGGCAAATTTTTATCGGGAATATCTTATTGAAATTTGAAGAAAGATACATTTATGATTATAGCAGCATTAAGAATCTCAGGAACCACCACTCTGGGACCAGCAATGCACACCCTTTTTTATTCATACACCTCAATTTATTATTTCTGAATACTATATATGCCTAACATGTGACTTATATTAACAACAACAAAAATAAACAAAAAATAAACAGACCCATTTCTATATACTATAGCAACAGGGTTCCATTTGAATAAGCTTTGTATAAAAGAACAATTTTGATATGCTTTCAAGACCCTTAAAAATAAGGTTTTACTCACAGTTGCCATTTTCCTTTATGTGATTTTTTTTCATTCTACTAATGTGGCATTAAACCCAAATAGTTTGCATAAAATGAAAATATTCTTATAATAAAATATTATTTCAGAGGTGGCTGTGTTTGAAGGAGTGGAAAGGGCTGCATTGTTAAGGGAGAAAAGGAGAGAGGGAAAGATGGCATAGGACTGACCATTTACAGAAACAGAAAACTATGAATAAAATATTGAGGGATTAGAGAATGATAGCTGGAAAGGAATTAGGAAACAATCTAATCTAACTCTCATTTTTGGATAAGATAGAGAAAAGCCCAGAGATGTCAAGTAACTTTGCCAACACAAAGATAGCAGTTAATAAAGACAGAATTCAAACCCAGATCATCATGTGCTCTTTTCATTGTGGTATGAAGGGAAAAAATGACTCCTAACAAAGGAGAGGCCAGAGAGAAAAAATTGGGAACCAAGAGATCTAGATGAAAAACAACAGCTCTCTTTTATCACTTGTTCATCAAATTAGAGTTAAAAATTGATTTGTACTGAATAAAAATACAATAAAAGTTAACTAAACCAAGAAAGGGGTAAGAAATAGAGTTTACAGCTTCTTCATGTCATTCCTGCCAGCCTCTTTACCAAATCTGGTTGACCTTGAGATTTCTAGGAATATATGCTATCAGTGGAACTAATATGTGGTAGAAATTTTAATACTAAATGATCATGGTAACTTTCACTACACTGAAAATTTAATTAATTATTCAGGGTTTGAAAACTAAATTATAGATCTTGAGAGAGAACATATAATAAAGTTATAAAGAAAGGGCATTTATTTTTGCTTGTTTTGTTTTGTTGGCTTGTTTCTGTTTTGTTCTTTTGTTTTTATGAGTGGGAGAGAATGAATCATAGTTCCTTCCCTAGTAGCTTCTGAATTCCTGGAAGTCTATGAAAGTAAGTTTCCCTTTGTTGTTCTACACTGGTATTTCTGAGGGCAAATAGTCTTGAGAGGACACTTTTAATATGGAATTTTCACTTACATCACAGACCATTGCCTTTTCTCATTGGATGGTAGTTAAATTCCTTACCATATAAAACATTTACTATCTGCATTCATACAAATAATTTTCTCTGGCCCTCATTTTCTTCAATCAGAAAGATATTTACCATATGCAAGGCAGCAAGGAAGCACTATACCCTAAGTATTCTCACTAGTTGGATTTGGAACGCTTGAAAGCAAGTTAGCACTCAAACAACTTGCAAAAAAGAAACCCTGAATATATTGTAACAATTTTTTTTACATATTAACATTAGGAGAAGCTAAGTCAATAATTTTAAATCATCACCTTTTGTCATATGGAGAAAAATGTCATTTTTCTGAGATATATCTACATAATGCAATTATATATTTACTGGACTGACAGTTTAATATATATCAAGATCTTTCCCCAAAAAAATTACACAATATAAAAAATCAGAAGTAGCAAATGTGATAACAATGGATATACTGATAAGATCACTAGAATTAAAAGAGGACTTCAAGGTCATATAACCTATCCTTTTTGCTGCCCAGAAAAGGGAACTAGAAACCAGGGAGGTTAAATGAACAACTTGATGACACACAGATAATATATAACTGAATCAGGGTTTGAAGTCAGATCTTGTGAGCTTAATACTGTTGCCACTGTACCATAGTTCTGCTAGTAATGGCCAAGCCCACACCCACTAAGACCATAACTTCACATGAGCATAGTGACAACTTTTTCCCAATTGGGATTCTCTCATTTGCTTGCCAAAATTAATTAGTTTGATTCAATAACTACTTTAAGCACTTGTTCACACTCTTGAGAGATTGTTGTTAAATATTTACATGTTCAAAATAATAAGTATACCAAAATAAAATGTTAACTTTTTGTATCGTACCAAAATAATAACCTTTATATTTGAAGAAGTATGTGCAATCTGCACTGTTCCTGTTATAGTGTGTTATATAAAGGCAATATCTTACATTGCAGTGGGTGGGATTGTGCTCTTAGTTAAGTGAGAGAGATATTTTTTATTCCATATCATATTAAGATAAAGGAAAATGAATGGAAAAACCAGTTTCATTTTTTAAAAAGTATAACATTGTAATAAGTGTTTTGCCTTTACTGGAGGCAGAGTGTTACAGTGGGAAAAGTCTTGAATATGCTGGTGGAATGTTTAGCCTTCAGTGTAATATAAATATGAAAAGGGAATTTCTAAAGAAACATATGACTTCACCTTAGATAGCCGCCAGGGAATTATATGCCCATCAGTAGCACAGAAACTCCTGGGAAATTGCCATCTTTAGGAAGAAGAATAATTATTTCCATCAAGGCTACAATTTGGCAATAGTCTGACTTGGTTACATCCATGTGCCTAAAAAGGAGACAAAGCCTTCTTTGAGAAGGAAGTATCAACCCTATTATTTATGTATGTTCTGTACCTCTGGAATCAGGAAGAAAGAGTTCAGGGCTATAGACCAAGGTCTCCTATTACACATTAATAGGAGGAGGTCCATGGATTTCAACTACAGACAGCAAGATAGCATTCCTAACAACTTGGACTTGTTTATACATCTATGAACTGAAATGCGTGAAAAATCTCATTTTCTGTAAAGGTTCAACTAAAATTCTATATCCCTTCCTCAGCTAAACCTTCTGATATCTTTCCCCTGCAGTTAAAATATTTTCCAGAACTACTATGTGACAAAAATTACAAACTAAAATAACATCAAGTAATTTTACTTTCAATCCAACTAATCCAAAGGAAGAAAATAAATAAAATTTTTATAATAATTTTCATCTTATTTTGAAATTTAAATTGAAAGATCTATGATTTATTTGTGATGTAATTTAATTCTCTTCATTCACCCATCTAGATCACAGCCCTTCCCAGCGTTCTTATCCCTTGAGATGCTTATGAATCACTTTCCCAAAAGTCTCCATAATCAGCCCACTACAAAAGAGCTCCCTCTCTCCCTCTCCCTCTCTCTCATATGTGTATGTGCAGATCGACATCTATATGAAGACAGAGATGCAGATATAGACATATATAAGGTATAAATATAGATGAGATGCAACTAGAGATGTAGACATAGATATAAATATAGATAAGTATAAATATAGATGTAGATATATATAGATAGATACAGATATAGATTGATATAAATGTAAATATAGATGCTATAGACATTATTATACTAGAACATGTTTGACAATCTAAAATAGTTATGTATGACATACTTTTTAAAATTTAATCTGTATTAACACTTTTTTTTAAAATCTAGAAATCAAATAACCTAGTTAACTCTAATTCAGAGGCTTCTAAATTCTGAAGTAAAAATAGCCATACTAAAAATTTAATAATTCTCCAGCATACCTTAGGATATATCTATTTCCGTTCCTCTAGCACACACACAAACATGCACGAGTGTGCTTCACACCCATGAACACAAACATAAACACCTTGGGGATAGAAACATCACCAATGTGTAGGAAGAGATCTCCATCTCAGGACCACAAATTTAGATCTGGAAGAGCTCTTACAAATTGTCTAACCCAACCCTTTTACTTTACAGATAATGAAAGTGAGTCCGGAAGAGACTAAGTGATTAGCCCAAGTTCACTGAGGGAACAAATAAGAGTCAGGATTCAAAGTCTATTCTATAGCTATACACTGTCTTATGCTGGCTCTAATCAAACTAATAGTGATGTTCCATGATTCGGCGTCAAATAGCATAAGCAGAATAATATCAGTGTTTAATAGATAGATTTTTTGCAGCATTCGTTGTATCTTTTAAAGTACAATTTCCTAAATATTATCTAGCCTAAGCAACTTTTACTATCAATTTCTGTGTCCTGTTTTCTGGTAACAAGGCTATCTAAGGTAGATCAATTTCAATGTTGACCTTTTTAGCTTTATAATAAGGGTTCTTAAGCTATGGACCATAGATCTATCTCTGGATAGATATGGGGGAGAGGGGACATAAACTCACATGTGAAAACAGGATACCTTTATTCTCACTAACATCTAACTGTAATTGAACATTTCCTTCCATTATAAATGTAGACAACAAACACTATTCCATCTCAGTGTTAAAAAGATCTTTGGACAAGATCTCTAAAGTCATATTTGTTATATATCTTTGTACTATTTTAACTTACTTGCCTGGAACATAGAAGGCTCTTAGCAAATGATTATTGATTGATTGATTGATTGGTTGATTGGTATTGTACCAGAAGTTGCATTTGGCTCCTTATGTTTATCACCAATATTGCAAGGCAAGATGTTGAAGTATCTCATAACACTTCATGAAGTATCTCACCAAGGAAAACCTATGAGCCATCTGTCATTTAGCACCAAGATTTTTTGTATCATCTAATTTTAATTTTATCAAGCAAGAATAGTATTTAAAATGTAAATAAGTTCTCCTAAGAATGTGTAGATTAAAGAACTTTTGGATAAAATTAACACATTAACATGTCAACAATAATTTTAAACTTTTTATTATATTCTAAGCACTGGGGATATGTGGGGATGAAAACAAAAGGTTAAAAATAGTCACTGCTTCCAAAGTACTTACATTTGAATGGGGGAGACAATGTTTAAAAAATTACATGCATACAAGACGTATATATGTTAAGTAGAACACAAGCCTAGAGGGAAAACCCTAGCTTTGGGTTTGTGGGGAGCAGGTTGGGGAGGTTTCTTTATAGAAAGCATAATTTTTAACTGAAATTTTTTTCAGTCAATCAGTAGTCCAGGCACAAAAGTGCTGGGGATACAAGACAAAAAAGAAACTTTCCTCATCCCCCAAAAGCTTACATCCTATGTGGGGATAGATGGATAGATAGATACATACATATACACATATACACACATACACACATACATACACAAAATAAATATAAAACTATTGGGATTTTTTGGAAGGAGGGAGATGAGGCATT
This sequence comes from Gracilinanus agilis, assembly GCF_016433145.1. NCBI lineage: Eukaryota > Metazoa > Chordata > Mammalia > Didelphimorphia > Didelphidae > Gracilinanus > Gracilinanus agilis. The sequence continues at coordinate 52,263,176 of NC_058135.1, forward strand.
ATAGGCTTGGGTAATCAAAAGGCTTCATGCTCAATTCTGAAGGAAATAAGAGATCCTAAGGGTAGAAGGGCAGAAATTCCTGGTCTGGAGGGGTATCCATTCCAAAAGAAGCCTGGAGCCAGGAGACAGAGACACTTGTCTGAGCAGCAGCCAGCACAGTCTGAATGGATGGCATTACAGGTCTTGAAGAAATCCAAGAATACAGGGTTGGAGGTGAGGAGACAGAACATTCTTGATATAAAGACTTAGGGATAACCAGTTTGAAAAACACAGAATCAGTGGATAAAAAGCAGTGTGCAAGGAACACAAAGGAAACCAGCAACTCTGGATTAGAGATTCTATGGAAGGGAATAAAGTGTAGAAAGGCTGGAAATAAAGGAAGAATCCAGTTTGTGAAGAGCTTTAAAATTTAAGCAGAGGATTTTGTATTTCACACTAGAGGTGTTGGGATGACCATTGAGTCAGAGGAAATAAGGAAACATGTACAAGAGATGTTTCCAGGGTAGAAACTACATGGTTCAACAATAGGTTGAACATGAGGTTTTAGTGAGATTGGGTAAAGCATAGCATATAGTTGTGAACCTGGATGTCCAATGGGGAGGAAATAGTGGTACTTTTGATAGAAATAGGGAAATTCAGAACAGGGGAGGATTTGGAGTAATAGATAATGAATTCAATTTGAGGCAAGTTGAATTTAAGATTTCTATCAAAAGTTCAGTCCAAGCTGATCAATAAGTAGTTGGGGATGTCAAGAGAAAGGTAAGGTTGGATAAACAAATCTGAAAATCATCTGCATAGAGATGATCGTTGAACTTGTGGAAATTGATGAAGTAACCAAGGGAGATATATTTATAAGGAGTAAAGAGAAGGGGGCCTGGGACAGAACCTTGAGTGACACCCATGATTAATGAGTATCACCTGGATGAAAATCTAGCAAAGAATACTGAAGAGGAACAGTCAGATAGGTGGGAGGAAAACTAGTAAAGAACAATGTCATTTATGGATGAAATAGACAGTGCCAAAACAAACTGAAATCAGAATCAGAACAGGAAATTTTAGTCACTGACAAGAGTTTACTAAATTAGCCAGCAAAAAAGCCTCAATTACACAGGAGGAGGCTCCCAGAAAGAGCAAAAGGATAAGTCTGATATTAGTATCAATCAGACCAAAAGTAAATTGGTTACAAGACACCTCTTGATTGGACAGTGTTTGTTGCTTGAGTCTTAGAGATAAGAATAGGGGGCATGCAATAGGAAAGGCAATAGTTTAGGGTAGCTGTTTCTCATAACCCTGCCCTCAAAGAGAATTATTTCAGCAAAAAGGAAAGTCACAAGAAGAAAAATGTTATCCCCAAGTGTCAAAGGTCTCATAGAGATCAAGAAGGAAGGGTATTGAAAAAAGGACATTAGATTTTGCAATTAGATGATCATTGCCGACTTTGAAGAGAGCAGTTTCAGCTGAATGATTAAATTAGAAGCAAACAGTAGAGAATGAAGAAGATGGTGAGAAGAGATAGTGTAGATATCAGGTCAAAAGAAGTACTTTTCTCATAAAATTAAAAAGAATGATGGTGAGAAGTGTGGAGTTGATAGAAGGGAAATCTAGTGGAGAAATAAGAATGGAATGGAATCAGGGTACTTGTAAAGTGCTTTGCCTTGGCAACAAAAAAGGGCTACCTCTTCACATGAGACAAGTGAAGGAAGAGGCAGTGGCAGAAGAATCTGAGTCATGTGAGATGAGGAAGAGAGCAGGAGAAGGTTTTCACACTGAATGGCCTCAATTTTTATTCAGTGAAGTAAAAGTCAGCTTCCTCAACTCAGAGGGTGTTGGGAGGGAGAACAATAGGAAGTGTGAGAAGATATGAAACAGTTAAGATAATGCTACATTAATTTATTATGTAACTATTCAGCATAGCACCTTTTACTCTCTCTCTGTCTCTCTCTCTCTGTTTCTCTCTGTCTCTGTCTCTCTGTCTCTCTCTCTCTGGTACCTTGATACACAAGCACCTTCAGGTATGAGCAATTTGAAATGCAAGGAGTCATGACTGGGATTGGGATTTTTTGCTTAAAGTCATGAGGCAGTATTTGAATCACGAGCTTCTGCCTGTGGGAGGAGACCAAGGTGGATGAGGTAATTAGTACAAGCAAGATTAAGGAAATATTGAGGATTTGGGGAAAAATTAAACAGTTTATTGAAAAGACACCCCCAGAAAAAGTTGCAACAGGTCATGTGTTGGAGCAGTATGACAACATTTGTTTCATACATTATCGAAATTTTCTGAAAGGATGAAACAAATTTCAATGGAAAGGTTTTTGATTAAATAGTCTCTAAGTGAAATGGAGGAAAGTGTGGCAAACAGCCAAAATTCAATGAAGAAAAAATGATGTTAAGTAAAGTAAAAAAATAGCAATTAAGTTTAGCAATAAAGATACATATAAGTAATGTGTAAGGTCAATTTTGCATTTAAGTGTAGTGTTATGTGTGAAGAGAGTAAGTTATATTAAGCGACAGTACACAAAATGAAAACCTTTTCTGTCAGCATCTTTGTCTGACCTTGAAGGCAAATAACATTTCATAATCAAGTTTATTTCTTTATATTCCTTCTTATTATCTATAAATATATGTATTTGTTTTTTATAAAGTACTTTTTCATACTTAAAACCATATAAAACAAAAAAAAATTGTGTTTTGGGGGGCCAGAATAAATTAATTGCATTTCCGTTAATTTAAATGGGTAAATTTGATTTGACACATGAGAAAATTGAGTTACAAGGTTGGCCATGGAACTAATTAAACTTGTGTGTCAAAGTATCATTGTATATATAATATAATATATATATGTATATATATAATATTGAGGATAGAGACAAAAACTATAGTAACTATAGTTACTGCTCTCACGGAGCTTATATCTTAATGAGGCAGACAGCATAAATATGGATATTCATATATAAAAGACACACAAAGATTACATGAGGTAGCAACTGAGGGGAACAGAAAAGGTTTGCACAAGTGAAAATTAAGCTAATTCTTGAAAGATACTAGGGATTCCAAAATGTTCAGAACTATAACATTCTAAGGATGTGGGACTGTCCGGAAGTGGAACATTATCTATAAGTAGCAATAAAGAGGCAACTATATGGTTCAATGGATAGAGTACTGGAACTGGCTTTAGGAAGACTTAACTCTAGACACTCAATAGCTGTGTGACCCTGAGAAAGTCACTTAATGTCTATTTGCCTGGCAAATAAAATAGCAAGGCACTTTATCAAGAAACTTCCACAGAGGGTCATGAAGAGTCAGACATAACTGAATAGCTGAAAAACAGAAAAACAAAATCAGCAAAAAGGATGGGTGAATGTGAACTGGAACAATCTGCAGGAATTGATGCAGAGTGAAAGGAGCAGAACCAGGAGAATCTTATACACAGAGATGGATATCCTGTGGCACAATCGAATGTAATGGACTTCTCTACTAGCAACAATGCAATGATTCAGGATAATTCTGAGGGACTTATGAGGAAGAACAATGCCCACATCCAGAGAAAGAACTGTGAGAGCAGAAACACAGAAAAAAAAAAAAACAACTGCTTGATCACATGGGTCGAAAGGGATATGATTGGAGATTTTGACTCTAAATAATAACACTAGTGCAAATATCAATAATATGGAAATAGGTCTTGATCAATGACACATGCAAAACCCAGTGGAATTGCACATTGGCTATGGGAGGGGATGGGAGGAGGGGAGGGAAAGAACATGAATCATGTAACCGTGGAAAAATTTTCTTAAATGGATGGCTGAATCATAGAATATATGGAGGGGAATAGGAAGTCTGTGAAATGGTCAGACTTATATATTAGGAAAATAACTTTGATGAGTTGAATAGAGTAGAGAAAGTTGGGTCAAGGAGACCAATTAGGAGGCTAATATTGGAACCAGGTGATGAGTAGGTTGTTCACTAAAAGAGTATGGAGGAGGACTCTCATGCGAACATAGACATGGCATGAACTGGCAACCGATTGAATATGTATGGTGAATGTGAGGGAAGAGGCAAGCATTACACCAAGACTGGGAAGCTGAGGGCTAAAATCAAAGTGGTTCCTTCAACAATAATAGGGGGGTTAGAAGAAGGTTGCTTTGGAGAGAAATATAATGAATTATAGTTTATACAAGCTACATTATGAAATGCATATAAGATATCCAGTTTTAAATATGCAATAAGCAATTAATAATGTGTGACAAAAGCTCAGGAGAGAGACTAGGGCTAGATACATAGATCAGGGAGGAGTCTGCAGAGAGATGTTAATTGAACCCTTGAGAACTAAAGAGGTCACCAAGTGAGCTAATAAAGTGAAAGGAGAGGAGGGCCTAGAACAGAACCATTGGCTATATCTGGAGATGATAGATATATAACAAAGATGATAAATGAATGAAGCAGATTGAGAGAAAAACAATATGGCGCAGAAGGAAGAAAACCATGAGGGAGTGTGTCCAGAAAGAGAAGGCAGATAAAATATCAAATGCTACAGAGGAGTCAGCATTACAGGAAGAGCCAAGCATTGCACCAAGGCTGGGAACTTGGGGAACGGGAAAGATAGTGGTTCCTTTAACAGCCATAAGGAGGTTAGAGAAGTGATTGAGAGGAGAGGAAGTTGCAAAGATCTTACAATAAAACTTCAATAGTTAAGCTTGAGCTAATAGATGTTCTAAAGACTCTCTGCTTCTTAGCCTATTTTTTCTGTCTTTGTTGCTTCCATTGAATAGAGACATGAGAATAGATTGACCTAGTGTCCATTTTGGTTTTTTTGTTCTTTTCATGGATTGTGATAAAAAAAAATTCTCATTCTCTGGGCGGGGGGGCATTTCTATATCTTCATATTTTTTCCAGACTCATTCGTAGAGGACAGACATATTCTATGTCACCTGCCCTACACTCAAAACCTTTCTAGTTCTGTAAGCATTGCAAGCCACCCATATACCCATAAACTTCCATATCTTATCATCCGTCACCACCATACTCTGGAGGAGACACTGAAGGATTACATTGTCTGAGAATATACAGAATCATTGATCTAGAACCATAAGTTCATCTGTTTTATCTTTTCATTTCACAAATGGAGACACTGAGGTCTAGGGAAATTCAGTAGCTCCTCCAAGGTCATACAAGTATCAAGCATCCAAGGCAGTATTTGAATCTGGCTCCTCTAACTCTAAAGCCAGTATTCTCTCCACTGTAAAAACATGCCTTTTCATAAGTAAAGCAAGACAACTAGTAATAGAGGTAAACTATTCATTTTGTATTTACATTTGCCAATTTTGTCCTATTTACTAAAGCAATAAAGTTTGTGTGTGTGTTTTTTGGAGGGGAGTACAGGATACCTAGTATTGATCTTAAGAAATTAAAACTAGAGAAATAAAAAAAAAGAAATTAAGAAATTAAAAACAATTCTTTTGAAAGAATAAAAAAAAATAAAACACTTGCTTCTACCATGGTCCAAAGCATTAACCCAAGCTATAAAGATAATTTGTGAAACAAAGTGGAAAAGAAGAGAAATGAATATCAACAATTTTTAAATACTGTAACAATCAGCTCCCATTCAGTAGAATGAGTGCCACTGGATTAGCAGAACTGGCATGGTGCTTTTTGAGACCTGGCTTTCCTTAAAAAAAAAAAAGTCCTTCTGTGTAGTCAGCAGGACTCTGGCCTTTAACTTTTAAGATGCTTCCCCAATTAAGCTGATCTGCTCCAGACACAAATAGCTGTCCATAGCTGCTGCAAATTGATTTATCCCCAGATAATGCTTGCAGCTGATGATCAAAATGTCACTGAGAAACTCTTTAGCTCTTTAAGGTGTGTTTAGCCTTAGGTAACCTGATTTTAATCCCATTTGAAAATAGAATGCCATCTATAAAAATTATGAAGGTGCAATCAAGTCTTGTGCAATTTTTGTAAGAATAATTATTTATTTTTGTTCCCAGAGTGCTTTAGGATTTTTCCTTTTCCTTCCTGCAGCAAAGATTATTACAACCACCTTGATACTATTGTGTCAATCCCAGAAAATGGGGCTAGTAAAAAGTGCATCTCAAGTCACATTCAATGCAACAGCTGGATTTAGAGGAAAGAGCATCCAGTGAGATCACATTAAAGATTTGGAAAACACTGAGGGAATGCACACAGCAGGCACAATGAATGAGGTTAAGAAACAAGTAATCTAGATTAAGGCAAGAATTCAACCAATTCCCTAAAGAAAATGTGGATTAAATTCACAGGTATGCTTTTACAGACACACTCATGGTGGGGAATATGGTGGAAGCAATGCATGAATGAGAGATTACCTTTTTTATCCTTGAAGGAGAGTGCATATGTTTTATTTTATTTTATTTTTTCTTTTGCTACATTATTCACAAGTGGGAATACCTTTAGCTCGGGATAACTCTCAATTATTAGGCATTAGGAGTCCTTACCATAGGGACTTTTCTTAAATACACAGTCACACAGAGAGCATATGCCAAATTGATTAAATGTTTATGACTCAAACCATTTTTGTCCTCATGGAACTTGCATGAAGAATTATTGACATATGACTGATTCACCCCGAATGAGGCACTTCTAAATAAGTCACGTACTGCCCTTTTTGCTAAGATCACGTGACTCTATTTGCGGATTTTATCTTGCCTTGGCAAGAAGGGAATATACTCTGGGGTCTAAAATGTCTTTTTTAGCTCTAACATCTAAAAATAAGCACAATGCAGTTGCCACATTCTGTTATCAAATAACAAGGTACAGGTCACTATAAAGAACCTGTCTATCAGGCAGGTCCAGAAAGGCCAGCCACAAATGATCACATATTTGGTCATTTACATTTCATTCCCTTAATGCAAAGTCCATTAGACCAGGTCGCATGTTTAGGGAATCCACCATATTAAGACATAAAATGTCCCCACCTACAAATCAAGATTTCAAAGTTCTCTAATGCCTCCCAGGTTTTCCTGAAACATTAGTGCCTGACCCAGTTTTGAGCACATATTGAATCCAACTAGATTGTTACACTGAACCAACACTACCACGAAGGTGAGCTTTTCCCAGGCATGTGCCAACATACTTCTAAAACTAGGGCTGGCTCTTTTATCAAGCATTCTAAACTAGCAGTGCTCAAACGTAATTGAATTTAAGCATTTTGGCTCTTCAGGGTAGATAATCTCTCCTTTGAAATGATCTCAAATCTTAAAACATGTTTTTTGGTTTTTTTTGCAAGCGTACAAGAAATTGATCAATTTCTTAATTTATATTATGGTAAAATTTTAAGAAGGTAAATAAACAATTTCCTTTTTTATCTTTAAAATAAAAACTTCCTTGAAGCTATAGCTTCAGCTATATTAGTAAATGGCATAAATGTAAAATGCAAGGAGAATATAAAATAGCATCTCTAATGATAGATGGAAAAGAGAGGAAAATGGGTCAGTAAATGGAGACATGTATAATGAGACATTTGAAAGCATGTATTTATATATACATGTGCATGTATATATAATATATGGAGTGCCATTCAGAAAATGATTTTTAAATGAAATTTCCTATGTATATCATTAGTCATAGTTCTATGAAAAGGAAATGATAAAGTAAAAATTAACACTTTAAAAACGAACAACACCGTGTCTGCAGAAAAATTAAGAAATACGTCAAGCTTTGTTTGCCAGGACTATACACCAGTTTTATCCTCCATGGTCAAGAAAGGAGTTTGAGACAACATTTCTAAAAGTGATGGGAATTTATAGAAATGTTTCACATGCCTCAAAATTCCGAGAACTGTAATTAAGAAACTCATGAAGCTAATAACAAGAATTTCTATAGGTAAAAGGAAGGTTTGTTCATAATTGCTTCCAGATGGCTTGAGGGGCCACACAGTACTGACTATAGAAGCATTGGGTTACACAGCTGTGTTAGAATTTTAACAATGTTCTAAGAAGTAAATTTCTGATTGTTTCTTTGGACCCAGGAAAAATTTGCTTTTCAGCACAAACTGCAACCTAATAAGCTGTCAACTAAGAGGCTGGACAAATAAGTCCTTGAACTGAATGAACATTTGATTGAATTTTTCAGTTAGTGGGAGTTTTCTCTCTCTCAAGATAACACTTTTCATTTTATATTTTTCATTTGATACTAATTCCCTTGAATGTGAAAATTTCATGTTAAAAAAAACCAAACCTTTAAAATTCATTTTTAAGTTAAAAGTTTAGTGTTATTTAGGGTAAGATGTGTTTGAGTATGAGAAAGGGAGGGGACTGGCCAACTGCAAATCAACAGGATCTTCATTTTTTTACAGCTTCACTCTCCCTTTTTTTGAATTATAAAGTGAAGGGGTCGATGTGGGGAGAAACAAAAGAATCTGATTTTCTATTTATGGAGTGGACACTATCACCTGCAAAATGTCTCTGTCCTCCTCTCTTCCCCCATCGTCTCCCCCAGCACTGTGGAATGAGTGCATGCCTATGTGCGTCCCCACCTGAGACTGACAGGGCCTGATATGTGTCTTCTTGAAGAATGCAGTCTTCATGGTCATGAGGGAATGGATGTGTAATGCTGTGCTGATACCAGCCAAGTAATATAATGTGCTGCCGTTAGGAACATTATTCATAGTTGATGAACACATACCTTTTCTAGTGAAACACATACATTTCAGAAAGAAATGCATAGATCATTTGCTGAAGCACATTTATTATAGCGAAATGTGTACCTCAACTAATGAAACACATAGATCATATAGTAAAATGATTATACTTCTATTGAGCAGATTTAACCATTTAAGGATATTTGGGGCCAAACCGGTTTGGGCAAGCAGACCAAAACAGATTTTCCATGTGGCAAACTCTCTGTCCAGTGGGATGATTTCAAAAATCATTCTAACTTTCCTGACAGCCAAAACCCGAGCATTTCTCTGCATCTGGGTAGCCCTGCCATTCAGGCCATGATGTAGCTGGAGAATTAATGGGCTATTTGTATTAATAGCTTTATTTATATATTATCTGGAACCAATGCAATGTATGTCCATGAAAAATTATAATATGTGCCATTTGGGCCATGGGAGAAGGGGGAGTGGAAAAAAAGAGGAATGCCAATTTATTGTTGTTGTTTTTTCCTCCTTATGTGACTAAATGCATGAATCCTTTTACATTTGTGTTCTGGATTCTGAATACAACGTGAGACAAACTACCTCTATCTTCAACAACTAACGTCATGAGAAGCTAGAAACAGGTTGTGAGTCAGTGCCCCAGCACCTCCAGGGTCAGTAATAAACTATCAATTCCCACTATATAAATTCAGTTAGCTCCAGCTCTCTATTGCCCTAAGGAATAGAATGGATCAAACACTTTGTTTATGACTAAAGAATCCCATCGTACACCCAGCTCTGACCATAACCCTAACTCAACAGGGCTGGGAAATGGATGTGAATTCCATTATTTAGCATGGACATAATTCATGTGTACAGACATTGCACCAAAAAACTTCAGACACAGTCACCTGATTTGTATCATTATGGTGGATTGTGTGTGCCTGCCTTGGCCTCAGTAGCACTGGGAGCCTTTCAAAAAGGCAACCACTGAGGCAGTAAAATGCCTGAAGTGTTGGTGTGGGATACTCATATCACAATGTGTGCTTTCCATGTCTACCTCTCTCCTCTCCTCTTACTATATGGATTAAGTCAGAGTGAAGGAAATAAAGAGAAAATTAATAGTCCTATTTAGGAAATAATTTGAAATGGAAAGGAAGTAAAGAATGTCCCATGGATGAACCCCCATTTTTGTACTTTGGGTACTTCATATATTGACTGAGAAGTCTTAGCTTTAATTCTCCATTGTTTGGCTATATCCAAACTGTTAATGATCAGAACCCATGCCTATTGCCTCTTGATCATCTTCTTTCTGGAAACCAAACCCCATTATAAAAAATTAAATTAAATTAAATGTTCCCTTGCTCTTGTAACAGTCCATTCAAGACTTTGCAAATATGGCTGTGGTAACTTGCCTGAAGAGTCTGCTTAAACCCCAGAATGAGAATTTATGAGAATATACTTCCAATACATTATCTTCCCTTGTTTTGATTTGTTGCTTGTTTCTATTTTTTTCTACACTCTGCCCTGGTTCCTTTGGCACTAGAGGTGACAAAGGCAAAATTGGATGAAGTAGAATATTAGGTGCACGGCTCAGTGTGTTTCTCACTGAGATACAAGACTTTTCCTTAAGTTATAGAAGCTCATTTCATTATTCAGTGAACCCTCCAGTGAACCTAGGATTTCACTATATAATTTATGTTTCCTGATACAATTCAACAGTGTAATCTTATGATTTATGTGCTTCATTTATAATTTGATCATTTCAGTATAATGCATGTTTTTCTACATGATTTATGTACTTTATCCGATAATGTATGTGTTTCACCGTATGATATATGTATTCATCAGCTATGTATTATGCCCCTGATGGCACCTTCCTAGAAAGGAAGGTAGAACACCCCAGCCTTAGGGCAAGTCCTGAGGTTAATTGCAATCAATTCACCTTCCATGCAATTACACTTTTCATCTCCCCAAGCCTGTGAAGTGAGCATGTTTAATGCGGCATCAGCAGGGAAGCAAATATGTGCTAGTGTTGGTTTTTTTTTCCTTACACTAAACATATATGTACATATACATAGGTATACATCTATATATAGCAAATAACAGCAGAAGATGACTGAAGTCAGAATTTTCCCCTTATTTGGCTTACACTAAAAATATTTTAAGGATAATTTAATGACTACCTTTCTGATTCAGTTTACTTTTAGTAGAGGGTATGCCATTCCTGAATGGAGGTTTCCACAAATCCATTTTGATCTCTAACAAGCTTTACTTTAGAAGTAAGATGAGATAAAACTTTATGAGGATCATCCTTTAGAAGGAGTCCTCTAGAAACTGCCATATTTTCTGAAATTGTAGTTGGCATCACAACCACTTTCCTGACAAGTGTCTGGAAATGTGGGCAAAAATCCAAGCCTTACACGTGGGGGAAGGGGTTTTGTAGCCTGGATTAACTAGATTGGGAGTTTATATTGATTACTTCTTAACTGTAGCTCAAGCCTAGCTTAATTATCAAAGCCATCCTATTTAGCTCATGAGTTCATCTTTTCCTGACACTTATTCATATAACCCAAAGTCTTAATCTTAAATTCGAAATATTGGTATTAATTGCTATGATACCACAAACACTGAATTTGACTCAATAAGAAGTTTTTCATTCTTTATTTGGATTTACACATTCCAAAGGATGAAATTGCAGGCAGGAAGGGTCAATGGAAGAGGAATCTGGGGTATTGCATTTTGTTTTCTTCATAGGTTTAGAAAAGTATGCATATGCTATTTAAAGTCTTTCATCAACCCACATAAGCAATGGTGATAATGTGTACAGATTTGTAAATCTCAAACCCTCAAACTCCTATATAATGAAAACAATAATGAAAATCATACTTCAAGGGAACTCTGTTCATTCTTCCCTTCACTAAAGTGGAATGGTAGACTCATAAGCAAGGAAGGAAGATGGTTTGTGACATATTACAATTCGATAGGACAGTTACATGTTTTTTGCCTCCAAAGGTCCAAAAAATTGAGATTATCTAATGTTATATTTTTCCCAATCCAAAGTTATCTCCAAAACAATTACTAAGCCCACTGAAGATGTCACCATTGCCTCCTAAACCTCAAGAAAAAAAATGAGAGGTTTGCACATTTCTTAAATTTGTATCAATTCTATTTCACACATATTCCCAATTTGGACTTTAAAGCATTAAAAACTCAAATTGCAGGAAAGGGCATAATTACTCTTATGCTACACATGAATATGTTCAAAGCAAAGAAAGAGAAAAAACATTGCATATATTGCATTAAAGATATATAAGTGGAACTGAAAGGACATACCATGACTACCAATATTTTTCCCCATTCCTTAACTAGGAAGCTGACTTTAAAAACAGAGTCACTAATCACTCCTTAGTGAAATATCTTTCTGAAATATTGGCTTTCTCAGTCCAACTGGATCGATTTCAACACAGGCTTTCATCACGTCTAATTGTCAGCACAGGTTTCTTAAAACTGGTGCTTATTTGGTTGGGGTTATGAACTCTGGAAAAGGCATATTCTCATTATTAGCATCCATTATTGTTTTCATTATTATTCTAATAGCTTTTTTAAGTAGAATGACAATTGCCCATATATGGTCATCCTAAGTATTATCCACAAAATAAAATGATGGATTAGAAACTCAAATACAGAAACACTTTTCTTGCTGTCCTACATGTTACCCTTAGAATGGGGTTAAGGAGTAGGTTTTTTTTTAATTCTTATTTGGGATTGGGGCAATTCATTCACTAAAACTTTTTTTATTTGTTCTGTATAAAAATTTGAAAAGAAAATGTAAGCTTGAAGTCACAGTGATATGAGTTCAAGTCTTGCCTCTAAACTATACTGTTTATGGTCCTAGGCAAATAACTTAATCTCTCACTGTTCTGGATAATTCTTTAATACTATAGCAAGAGAGAAAACCAAGCTGCATTAGTAGAGGAAATCATTTTACCTGGACATTACCTGGACAAATGAAATGATAGCTTTAGGTTCTATCCATCTGTTATAAAATAATTCAAGATAGACTTCCCATAGGCTTTGAAGAAGAGGTTAAGAACTTTTGTTTAATGGAATATATTATGATAAAAAAGATTTAGAATGTGCAAAATGCCTCCTTTTCATTTCTAAATGCAGGAAAAGAATTGTCTCTATTTATTGCCCTAACTTTTACAGTGCTCATTTTATGCCTCCAAGTTAATGGAATCTTGCTACTCTTATCAATTTTCAAAAAAAATCTGTTTCTCAAAAAAAAATGATAAAATTATGGAAATCTTGGATTTCCTAAGAGATAAAAGAAAAACTTTGTTAGGTGAGTCTTTGATTATTGATATCAAACAAAACCTGAAACAGGAAGACATTGTCACTAATGCCACTTTGCATTCTCAAGAAATGCAGCATCCAAATGGAAGCAGGAATTCCTATAGATACATGGCAGTCCAGATGCTCTGATTTGCATATAGAGATAAAGCAATCTACTCTCTCCTATTTGCAGATCACAATGTGTTGATTGCACCAGAGGAACATTGCAAAGCTACTTAAACCACATATCTGTAATCACACAACTCTTCAACTTAACTATCCACATAGGAAAAAAGAAGTGGATGAGGTAAATCTTTTGTGCAAACTACAATGTACAGTTAGATGGCCATGAAATGGAACTGATCATCAGTAGATATATCTTTGGCAGTAATTCCAAATGGATAATGGGTTGGACAAAGAATTGAAAAAGTAGCAGGAAGAGGGCTAGATTGCATTTGAGAAATTTCATGTCTTTAATGATTTAATGATTCAAAACCTTCTTCTGAAACAAAGACCCATCTTTTAACAGTGTGTAATATTAATGCTTTTAACCTTTCCATTTATATTAGATGTCTTTGAAGTCTGAATGCCACCATATCAGAAGGTTGAAAGTTCCACATCATCCAAAGGACAAAGGAGAAGTGAAAGAAAAGTGTGAGTGGGCTACAGCATATTGCCAACAAAGAATACCACAGAAGTGTTGTTCAATTCCATAAATATAAGGAGTTCCCTTTAAAGATATTTCTTCTCTTCTCAACACTGATCAGTACCTACTCAGCTGTATTTTGTATCTGAATAACTGAGAGGCTATATGCTAACCCAGGTCACATAGCAAATACATGTAAAAGGTGGGTCTTTAAACTTAGATCTTCCTGGTTCAGAGGCCCATTCTCTATCCATTACTATAACCTTTCTTTCTTTCTTAGATCTTTTTGTTTTAAACATTTTTAATATTCATTTTTAACATGTTTACATGCTTCATGCCCCTACTGACACTCCCCCCACCCATGGCCAACATGCATGTCCACTGGTTGTAACATGTGTCATCAATCAAGAACTATTTCCAAATTGTTGATAGTTGGATTGGTGTGGTAGTTTCGAGTCCACATCCCCAATCATGTCCACCCCAACCCTTGCATTCAAGCAATTGTTTATCTTCTATGTTTCCTCTCCTGCAGTCCTTCCTCTGAATGTGGGTAGCGTTCTTTACCATAAATCCCTCAGAGCTATCTTGTGTCATTGCATTGTTGCTGGTACAGAAGTCCATTACATTCGATTTTACCACAGTATATCAGTCTCTGTGTACAATGTTCTTCTGGCTCTCCTACTTTTGCGCTGCATCACTTCCTGGAGGTCTTTCCAGTTCACCTGGAACTCCTCCAGTTTATTATTCTTTTTAGGACAATAGTATTCCATCACCAGCATATACCACAATTTGTTCAGCCATTCCCCAATTGAAGGACATACCCTCCTATTCCAGTTCTTTGCGACCACAAAAAGCGCAGCTATAAATATTTTCGTACAAGTCTGTTTATCTATGATCTCTTTGGGGTACAAACCCAACAATGGTATGGCCGGATCAAAGGGTAGGCAATCTTTTATAGCCCTTTAAGCATAGTTCCAAATTGCCAGACAGAATGGTTGGATCAGGTCACAACTCCAACAGCAATGCATTAATGTCCCAATTTTACTACATCTCCTCCAGCATTCATTACTCTTTCCTTCTTTCATTTTAGCCAATCTTGAAGGTGTGAGGTGATACCTCAGAGTTGTTTTGATTTGCATTTCTCTAATTATTAGAGATTTAGAACACGTTTCTGAGGTGCTCATTGATAGTTTTCATTTCTTTACCTGAAAATTGCCTATTCATGTCTCTTGCCCATTTTTCAATTGGGGAATGGCTTGATTGTTTATACAATTGATTTAACTCCTTGTATATTTGAGTAATTAGACTCCTGCCAGAGTTTTTTTGTTATAAAGATTTTTTCCCAATTTGTTGTTTCCCTTCTGATTTTCACTACATTGTTTTTGTTTGTACAAAAGCTTTTTAGCTTAATATAATCAAAACCATTTAATTTACATTTTGTAATTTTCTCTAACTCTTGCTTGGTTTTAAAATCTTTCCTTTCCCACAGATCTGAGAGGTATACTATTTTGTGTTCACTTAACTTATTTATAGTTTCCCTCTTTATATTCAAGTCATTCACCCATTCTGAATTTATCTTGGTGTTGGGTGTGAGATGTTGATCTAAACCTAATCTCTCCCATATTGTTTTCCAAATTTCCCAGCAGTTTTTGTCAAATAGTAGATTCATGTCACAAAAGTTGGTCTCTTTGGGTTTATCATACACTGTCTTGCTGATGTAATTAACCACAAGTCTATTCCACTGATCCTCCCTTTTATCTCTTAGCCAGTACCATACTGTTTTGATTACTGCTGCTTTATAGTATAGTTTAATATCTGGTACTGCTAGGCCCCCTTCCTTCACATTTTTTTTTCCTTAGTTCCCTTGATATTCTTGATGTTTTGTTATTCCAAATGAACTTTGTTATAGTTTTTCCTAGTTCAGTAAAGAAGTTTTTTGGTAATTTGATAGGTATGGCGCTAAATATGTAAATTAATTTGGGTAGAATGGTCATTTTTATTATGTTAGCTCATCCTACCCATGAACAGTTAATGGCTTTCCAATTGTTGAGCTCCAGTTTTGTTTGTTTGGAAAGTGTTTCGTAGTTGTTTTCGTGTAATTGCTGTGTTTGTTTTCCTAGATAGATTCCCAAGTATTTTACATTGTCTAGGGTAATTTTAAATAGTGTTTCTCTTTCTACCTCTTGCTGCTCTAATGTGTTGGAAATATATAGAAATGCTGATGATTTATGTGCATTTATTTTGTATAATGCAACTTTGCTAAAGTTGTTCATTATTTCTACAAGCTTCTTAGTTGATTCTCTAGGATTTTTTAAGTAGACCATCATATCATCTGCAAAGAGTGATAACTTAGTCTCCTCCTTGCCTATTTTGATACCTTCAATTTCTTTTTCTTCTCTAATTTCTATTGCAGAGATGATAATGGGCATTCTTGTTTCACTCCTAATCTTATTGGGAAGGCTTCTAATTTATCCCCATTGCATATAATGTTTGTTGAAGGTTTTAGGTATATACTGTTTATAATTTTTAGGAAGGGTCCTTCTATTCCTATATTTTTCAGTGTTTTCAATTGGAATGGATACTGTATTTTGTCAAAGGCTTTTTCAGCATCTATTGAGATAATCATGTGATTTTTGTTCGTTAGACTGTTGATATGGTCAATTATGTGGATGGTTTTCCTAATGTTGAACCATCCTTGCATTCCTGGTATAAATCCCACCTGATCATGGTGGATGATCTCCTTAATTACTTGCTGGAGTCTCTTTGCTAATATTGTATTTAAGATTTTTGCATCTATGTTCATTAAGGAGATTGGTCTATAGTTTTCTTTCTCTGTTTTTGGTCTGCCTGGCTTTGGGATCAGTACCATATTTGTGTCATAAAAGAAATTTGGTAGGACTCCTTCTTTGCTTATAATATAAAATAATTTGTATAGTATTGGAATTAGTTGCTCTTTGAATGTCTGATAGAATTCACTTGTGAATCCATCACGTCCTGGTGATTTTTTCTTAGGGAGTTCTTTGATGGCTTGTTCAATTTCTATTTCTGATATGGGATTATTTGGGTATTGTATTTCTTCTGCTGTTAATCTAGGCAATTTATATTTTTGTAAATATTCATCCATATCTCCTAAATTGTTATATTTGTTGCCATATAATTGGGTGAAATAGTTCCTAATGATTGCCTTGATTTCCCCTTCATAAGAGGTGAGGTCTCCCTTTTCATCTTTAATACTGTTAATTTGGTTTTCTTCTTTCCTTTTTATTATTAGATTTACCAGTACTTTGTCTATTTTATCTGTTTTTTCAAAATACCAGCTTCTAGTCTTATTTATTAATTCAATAGTTCTTTTACTTTCAATTTTATTAATTTCTCCCTTGATTTTTTGTATTTCTAATTTAGTTTTCATCTGGGGATTTTTAATTTGCTCACTTTCTAATTTTTTGAGTTGCATACCCAATTCATTAATCTCTGCCCTCCTTAATTTCTTAATATATGCACTCAAGGATATGAATTTCCCCCTGAGTACTGCCTTGGCTGCATCCCACAGAGCTTGGTAGGATGTCTCATTTTTGTCAATCTCTTCAATGAAATTGTTGATTGTTTCTGTGATTTCTTCTTTGACAAATTGATTTTGGAGAATCATATTGTTTAATTTCCAATTAGTTTTTGATTTGCCTGTCCAGGTGCCCTTACTAATTATTATTTTTATTGCATTATGATCTGAGAGGGTTACATTTATTATTTCTGCTCTTTTGCATTTGTTTGCAATGATTCTATGCCCTATTACATGGTCAATCTTTGTGAATGTGCCATGTGCAGCTGAAAAGAAGGTGTATTGCTTTTTCTCCCTATTTATTTTTCTCCACATATCAATTAAGTCTCATTTTCCTAGTACTTCATTCACCTCTCTTACCTCTTTCTTATTTATTTTTTGGTTTGATTTATCTAGATCTGAAAGAGGAATATTTAGATCTCCCACTATTATGGTGTTACTATCTATTTCCTTCTTGAGCTCTGCCAGTTTCTCCTTTATGAATTTGGATGTTATACCATTTGGTGCATATATATTGAGTAGTGTTATTTCCTCATTGTTTATACTGCCTTTAATCAGAATGTAATGACCTTCCCTGTCTTTTTTAATCATATCTATTTTTACTTTGGCTTTGTCAGAAATCATAATAGCCACTCCTGCCTTCTTCTTCTCATTTGATGCCCAAAAGATTTTGCTCAAGCCCTGAACCTTAAACTTGTGTATGTCCACCCACGTCATATGTGTTTCTTGTAGACAACATATGGTACGATTTTGCTTTCTAATCCACTCTGCTATTTGTTTCCATTTTATTAGCAAGTTCATCCCATTCACATTCTGAGTTAAAATTATAAGTTGTGCATTCACTGACATTTTTGTATCCTCCCCTATTCCTACCCCTTCTCCTTAAACTATTTCCTTTTAAACCAGTGGTTTGCTATTAAGACCCTATCCCTTATCCCCTCCCTTGACTAACTTCCCTTTTTACCCCCTCCCTTATTATTCCCCTCTTTTCGTTTTTAAAGGCCTAATGAATTCGCTCCCCCTTATTCTCCCCTCCCTTTTTATGACCTCACCACTCCCCTGCCCCCCTTGGGTTATCCCTTCTGCCTTTCTCAGTAGGGTTATATAAGAGTTTTATATCCTAATGGATAATATAGCTACTCTTCCCACTCTGGTTTCATTATGCTGAGAGTAAGGTTTAAACATTACCTCTTAATGCTCTCTTCTTCTCCTTCTTATAATAGTATTTGTCCCCTCTCCTTCCCATGCCCTCTTTGTGTGCAATATAATATCCTATTTTTCTTATTCACTCAAGTTTCTCTTGGTGTCCCCTACTATTCACTCCCCTCTTTCCCACCCCCCCATATCATCTTAGACCATTTAGTATTCCACCCTCTCCCTGTGAATTATTCTTCTGATTACTATAATAGTGAATACTATAATAGTGAATAGAGTTCCCTACCGAGAATTATACATAGCATTTCTCCACATAGGAATGCAGATAATTAGATCTTACTGAGGCCCTTAAAAAGGCAAATTTAAAAGTTATGAGTTTTCTTTCTTTCCCCTCTGTTTCTTATTTACCTTTTCATGTTTCTCTTGATTTTTGTGGTTGGATATCAAACTTTCCATTTAGCCCTGGTCTTTTCTGTACAAATACTTGGAAATCTTCAATTGTGTTGAATGCCCATACTTTCCCCTGGAAGTATATAGTCAATTTTGATTTGTAGTTGATCCGTGGTTGCAGGCCCAGCTCTCTTGCCTTTCTGAATATCATATTCCAAGCCTTGCGGTCCTTTAGTGTGGAGGCTGCCAGATCCTGTGTGATCCTGATTGGTTCTCCTTGATATTTGAATTGTCTCTTTCTGGCTTCTTGTAAGATTTTTTCTTTTACTTGGAAGCTCTTGAATTTGGCTATTATGTTCCTGGGGGTTGTCTTTTCTAAGTTTAGTGTAGAGGGTGATCTATGGATCCTTTCAATGTCTATATTGCCCTCTTGTTGTAGGACTTCAGGGCAATTTTGTTGAATGATTTTTTTTAGTATGGAGTCCAAGTTTCTATTAATTTCTGTTTTTTCTGGAAGACCAATGATTCTCAAATTGTCTCTTCTAGACTGGTTTTCTTGGTCTGTCACTTTCTCATTGAGATATTTCATGTTTCCTTCTATTTATTCAGTCTTTTGACTTTGTTTTATTTGTTCTTGTTGTCTTGAGAGATCATTAGCTTCTAATTGCTCAATTCTAACCTTTAGGGACTAGTTTTCGGCTATAATCTTTTGGTTTTCGGCTATGATCTTTTGGTTTTCAGCTATGATCTTTTGGTTTTCGGCTACGATCTTTTGATTTTCCTTTTCAATCTGGTCATTTCTGGTGTTCAATTTGCTTATCAGTTCATTTGATTTCTGAGCCTCACTTTCCAATTGCAAAATTCTGCCTTTTCAACTGTTATTTTCTTGCCTGATTTCCTTTTGGACTATTTCTCATTTCTCCAACCAAATCTTTTCCATCTTTCTCGTCATCTCAGTTTTGAACTTTTCAAGAGCTTGTGACCAGTTTTCATTATTATTTTGGGAGGGTCCATTTGCTTGTTTGTTCTCCCCCTCTCTTTGCTGGGTTGTCTGGATTTTCTCTGTGTAAAAGTTGTTGAGTTTTAAAGATTTCTTTTTCTTGTTAATCTTTCTCGTCTGAGCTTCCTGATTCTGGATAGCCATTGTTATCCCAGCAGCTTCTCAGCTTTATCCTTGCTCTCAGGGTCTGTCTGCAGTCTTTTGTGTCCTGAGGTCTGAGGTCTGGTTTTTCTCAAGGTCAAGCCCCCTGGTCGACCCCCTTGCTTGGTCCTCTGCTGGAGGTTCCTTTACAAGTCTCAGGGTGCTGCTTCCACAGTCATATACCCGTCTGCACTGGTTCCCCACTCAGGGTTTCAGAGCCTTCATTCACGCTCCTGCCTGTGTCTGCCTCCACCCACGCCTCTGCCTGAGCCCACTCTCTGAGCCTGCCCTCAGAGTCCATGCACGTTCTTTAGTTTTTTGGAGTCCTAAATTTTGCTGCTCTCAGGAACATGCCCTGGAGCTGCCAATGATTCAATGGGTGCCCCAAACTTGCTCTATTTCTTTTTAGCTGGCTTTGGCGTTATAGGTGGTGTGTGTGGAGGGTTGGGTGTGGGGTGGTTGCTCAGCCCGCAATTTAGTGAGAGCTGTTTCACCCCTTTATAGCATGGAAATGTCCAGATTCCACATACCTTCCACACTGCGCTGTGTTGTGGGTTCCCTCCATTCCACTGGGTTTGTTTTTATATCTCCTTGAGGAGTCTTATATGTTTCAGTCAGGAGAGGTTAAGAGCTGCTTTTTACTCTGCCGCCATCTTAACCCAGAAAACTTTCTTAGATCTTTTAACCAAATGAGTGACTATTAACATTTGTTTATTCTACGATATATCCTGCCTGTTTCTTTCCAATTCTTTTATTCAGGTTGCCCCAGATATGAATATAGATTGTTTTTATTAAAAACAAGATAGTGATAAGACTGTAAGAAGACTAATTGTTGGTCATTTTTTTCTTGATGAATTTGTTATAAAGTAGTAAAATTCTCCATGAAATTTTCCTGACTTTAATTTGCTTAAAAAAAGTTTGAGGATGGCATTGTGGTTCCTGGTTAAGATGGCAGCTGAGTAAAAAGCAGCTGCTTAATCACTCCTAACCAAAACATATAGGAGTCCTCAAGAAGACATAAAAATAAATCCAGAGGAACAAAGGGACTTCACAATAGGGTGCAGCATTGAAAGTACTTGGAATTGGGGAATTTCCATGCTATAAGAGGGTGAAATAGCTCTCACTAAAATGCAAATTGAGCAACCTCCTCTCCCACCTCACACCAACTATAGTGCCAAAGCCAGCGCACAAGAGCTAGAGCAAGCTTGGGGCACCCATTAAGTCCTTGGCAGCTACCTGGGGTCACTAGGGCAGCAATACTTAAGACCCCAAGAGGCTAAAGAAAGCGTGCAGACTTTGAACGCAGACCCTGAGCCCAGGCACGAGCTCAGGCTCTTGAGTCCATGGCTCCTGAGCAGAGGAGTGTGTGAGGACAAAGTGTAGAGGGGTCCATGACTATGGAAACAGCTTCCTGAAACTATTAAAGGAGCCTCTGACACAGGAACAAAAAAGGGGGCCACCAGGAGGATTGACCCTGACAACAACGAGATCTGAGACTTCAAGAGCCTAGAGAACACAAAGAGACACTGGGAGTGAGGAAAAACCTGAGAGGGCACAGGGCTAACAATGACACCCATTCTCAAGAACCCCAAAAGAGAAAGATCATCAAGAAGAAATCTGTAACACTCGACAACTTTTACACAGAGAAAGTCCAGACAGCAGAGCAAACAGCAGAGGAGAACAAACAAGTAATCACATCCAAACCTTCCCAAAATAATGAAAACTGGTCACAAGCTATTGAAGAGTTCAAATCTGAGATAATGAGAAAGATGGAAGATATCTGGCAAGAAAATAACAGTTTAAAAGGCACAATTTCACAATTGGAAAGTGAGGCAAGTCAACTGAAGACCAGAAATGACAAGATTGAGAAGGAAAACCAAAAGATTATAACCGAAAACCAGTCACTAAAGGCTAGAATTCAGCAATTAGAAGTTAATGATCTCTCAAGACAGCAAGAAAAATAAAACAAAGTCAAAAGACTGAAAAAATAGAAGGAAACATGAAATATCTCAATGAGAAATTGACAGATCAAGAAAACAGGGCTAGAAGAGACAATTTGAGAATCATTGGTCTTCCTGAAAAAGCAGAAATTAATAGAAATTTGGACTCCATACTACAGGAAATTATTCAGCAAAATTGCCCTGAAGTTCTACAACAAGAGGGCAATATAGACAATGAAAGGATCCATAGATCACCCTCTACACTAGACCCAGGAAAGACAATCCCCAGGAATATAATAGCCAAATTCAATAGCTTCCAAGTAAAAGAAAAAAATCTTACAAGAAGCCAGAAAGAGACAATTCAAATATCAAGGAGCTATATATTTCCAACACATTAGAGCAGCAAGAGGTAGAAAGAGAAACACCATTTAAAATCACCCTAGACAATATAAAATACTTGGGAATCTATCTACCAAAACAAACACAGCAATTATACGGAAACAACTACAAAACAATTTCCAAACAAATAAAACTGCAGCTCAACAATTGGAAAGCCATTAATTGTTCATGGGTAGGACAAGCTAACATAATAAAAATGAATATTCTACCCAAATTAATTTACCTATTTAGTGCCATACCTATCAAATTACCAAAAAACTTCTTTACTGAATTAGGAAAAAGTATAATTAATTTCATTTGTAATAACAAAAGATCAAGAATATCAAGGGAAATAATGAAGAAAATGTGAAGGAAGGGGGCCTAGCAGTACCAGATATTAAACTATTCTATGAAGCAGCAGTTATCAAAACAATGTGGTACTGGCTAAGAGATAGAAGGGAGGATCAGTGGAATAGACTTGGGGTGAATGACATCAGCAAGACAGTGTATGATAAACCCAAAGAGCCCAACTTTTGGGACATGAATCCACTATTTGACAAAAACTACTTGGAAATTTGGAAAACAATATGGGAGAGATTAGGTTTAGATCAACATCTCACACCCAACACCAAGATAAATTCAGAATGTGTGAATGACTTGAATATAAAGAGGGAAACTATAAATAAGTTAAGTGAACACAAAATAGTATACCTCTCAGATCTGTGGGAAAGGAAAGATTTTAAAACCAAGCAAGAGTTAGAGAAAATTACAAAATGTAAATTAGATGGTTTTGATTATATTATGCTAAAAAGCTTTTGTACAAACAAAAACAATGTAGTCAAAATCAGAAGGGAAACAACAAATTGGGAAAAATCTTTATAACAAAAAAACTCTGGCAGGAGTCTAATTACTCAAATATACAAGGAGTTAAATCAATCGTATAAAAAATCAAGCCATTCCCCAATTGAAAAATGGGCAAGAGACATGAATAGGCAATTTTCAGGTAAAGAAATCAAAACTATCAATAAGTACATGTGACAGTGTTCTAAATCTCTAATAATTAGAGAAATGCAAATCAAAACAACTCTGAGGTATCACCTCACACCTACAAGATTGGCTAAAATGAAAGAAGGGGAGAGTAATGAATGCTGGAGGGGATGTGGCAAAATTGGGACATTAATGCATTGCTGGTGGAGTTGTGAAATGATACAACCATTCTGGCTGGCAATATGGAACTATGCTCAAAAGGCTATAAAAGAATGCCTGCCCTTTGGTCCAGCCACACCATTGTTGGGTTTGTACCCCAAAGAGATCATAGATAAACAGACTTGTATGAAAATATTTATAGCTGTGCTTTTTGTGGTGGCAAAGAACTAGAAAAGGAGGGTATGTCCTTCAGTTGGGGAATGGCTGAACAAACTGTGGTATATGCTGGTGATGGAATACTATTGTGCTCAAAGGAATAATAAACTGGAGGAATTCCATGTGAATTGGAAAGACCTCCAGGAATTGATGCAGAGGGAAAGGATCAGAGCCAGAAGAACACTGTACAGAGAGACTGATATACTATGGTAAAATAGAATGTGATGGACTTCTATACCAGCAGCAATGCAATGACACAGGACAGCTCTGAGGGATTTATGGTAAAGAACGCTACCCACATTCAGAGGAAGGACTGCAGGAGAAGAAACAAAGAAGATAAACAATTGCTAGAATGCATGGGTTGAGGCGGACATGATTGGGGATGTAGAGTCAAAATGACCACACCAACGCAACTAACAACAATTTGAAAATAGGTCCTGAACAAGGACACATGTTACAACCAGTGGAAATGTGCGTTGGCCATGGGTAGGGAGAGAGTGGAGGGGGGGAGGGGTGAAGGGGAAAGTAGGGGCATGAAGCATGTAACCATGTTAAAAATGAATATTAATAAATGTTTTAAAAAGTATTGGGAAGAGGAAGAATGTTTTAAAAGAGAAAAAAAGTATTAGCAATCCAATTAACACATGAGAAAAAAGTCAATGTTCAATTCAGCCTTCCACAAGTGTGGAGCCCCTCCTCTACAAAGGGTAGAATATCTTATCTCTTTAGGGAATTTCACTTTTTTTTAAGATACCATAATCCTTCCATTACCTCCATTTTGAGACTTTGGTGATATTTAAAATTTCTTTTTCCTTTATTTTATTCTAGTGACATATTTACACATAAGTTTTCCAAAATCACATTATTTATGTTGTCTTCCTCCCCCTTTCCTGTAGTTGAGGAGCAATTCCACTTGGGTTTTACATGTATTATCATTCAAAACCTATTTCCATATTGTTCATTAATCTTTTAAAACCAAAACTCCAAATCATATACCTAAATAAGCAAGTGATGAATCACATTTTCTCCTGCATTTCTATTCCAGTTCTTTCTCTGGAAGTGGATAGCATTCTTTTCCCAAGTCCCTCAGAATTGTCCTGTATCATTGTATTGTTAGTAACAAAGTCTATTACATTTGATCATCCCACAATGTTTCAGTTATTGTTTTCTCCTGGTTCTACTTATTTCATTCTGCATCAGTTCATCGAGATCCTTCCAGTTCTTATAGAAATCACAGCTTCATTATTCCTTATAGCACAATAGTATTCCATCACTATCATGTACCACAATTTGTTCAGCCATTCCCCAATTGAGGGACATCTCCTCAGTTTCCAATTTTTTGCCTTTTGGTGATATTTTTTACTTCTTTGATCACATGAGATAAAACTTATAAAGTACCTGGTACATAGTAGGTTCCTAATCAATCCTTATCTTTTCCCCCCTTTTTCTCCTCTCCTTCACTTAATCCCATCCAGTCAGTTGCTTTATCTTATCATTTCTGCTTCCATAAAATCTATTATTAATGATCATCTACTCTGTCCTCCTGATATCACTTCAGATTAGGTCATCCCAATTACCTCTAAAGTATACTAGTGCAAAAATCTTCTGACTGATCTTGCTTCATCCACTGGTAAGTTTTTTCCACACCCTCCATTTTGGAAAGAGAGCACAGATCATCCAGGCCTCCTTCTCCAGATTTCTCTACCATTTTCCCTTAGAGATATCTCTCCCCTTTTATATGTTGTTTTTCCTCCCTCCATCATTATTAGAATGGAAAATCATTGTTTGTAGGAACTATCTTTCTTTTTGCCCTTAGCATAGTGCCTGGGACATAAGAAGTGCTTAATGAATGTTTGATGACTGTTGACTTCTCTAGTACCTCTTAAACACTGTGGTCAGATTGGACTTCCTAAAGTGTAGATCTAATCTTGTGGCCAGACTGATTCCACCTGCCCTCCTCATGGTTCTCCATTTCCTACTGGCTGGCATTGACTAAAATTTAACTCCTTAGCTTCACCTCCAAGTTAAACACTCTATACCCCAAAATGAACTCCTTTGTTCACCAAACTCACTTCTTGATTTCTATGCTTATTGTTATATAATTTCCCCTTAACATGGAATGCCCTTAATTTGCCATCATTTCCCCATCTTTGAAAGACTAAATTAAATTCTCTCTCCTCCATGGTTATCCATTCCCAGGCAGGCCTAGAGTGAATCTTTACCTCTCCTAAACTCTGGGCCTTTGTTTCTACCACTCAGTGCATTTTCACAATATATATCATACTATAATAATATTGGGCTGCATTAGTCTTTGTATACCTCATAGCATGATACTCAGGGCTCTATATATAATGAACATTTGTATTTTTTAACACTGAGTGGTTTGAAACAAATAAAATGTATTTTGTCATAAATTATTTCCTCTAAGTAGAAGGATTCCCTTGCTGCCCAGATTCCATTGAACTTATAAAGTAAGAAACTCTTAGCATTAGAGAAATATCCAACAGCTCTTGTATTCAGTTCAAAAAGCAACTCTGTGGCATGATCTCATTCAGTTCTGTGAAAGTCCTATGTTAAAAGTAATGCCAATTGGGGGCAGCTGGGTAGCTCAGTGGAGTGAGAGTCAGGCCTAGAGACAGGAGGTCCTAGGTTCAAACTTGGCCTCAGCCACTTCCCAGCTGTGTGACCCTGGGCAAGTCACTTGACCCCCATTGCCCACCCTTACCAATCTTCTATGTCTATGAGACAATACACCGAAGTACAAGGGTCTAAAAAAAAAAGTAATGCCAATTAAGGAATCACCTTTAAAAATATGATAAGAATATGAATAGTTAAACAGACTTTTAAGTTTACATTGTAAAAAATCTTAAATAATGCATTTCAGGACAAGAACCTGTTGATTGGGGGCGGGGGGACTACAACATCTCTAATTAAGTACTATTAGCCAAAATATATAGGAAATGAAGATGAGGCATTCCTCAGTAGATAAGTAATCAACCAAATGAACAGTTCTCAAAAGAGAAATTTAAAGATTAACAACATTTTAAAAATTAATAACCATATTCAAAGACTTCTCCAAATCATTATAATTATTATTATCAAAACAACTAATATTTCACCACATGCCCCAACAAATTTTCCAAAGATGAAAAAAAATTGTGTAAAGGTCTATGGAAAGACAGATTTGCAACTGTAGTATAATTACATCTGCAAACTTATCCAAAAAATCTGAAAATTAGTTTGAAATCATGTGAAAAAGTAACTAAAAATGTTTATACCTTTTGACCCACTTATCCTACTCACTAGCCTTATATCTCCTAGAAGTCAAGGACAAAAAGGATACCTTACAAAAAGGTGCCTTAGCACCTCTTTTCACAGTAACAAAAACCTTAAATAAAATGTGTCCATTGAATGGAAAAATATGATCAAACAATTATAGTATGAATATATTTATAGCTAAACTACAAGATGTGATATATAGGAGGATTTCAGAGACATGTCAAGACTTTTATGAAATAAACAGAAAAAACAATATACACATGTTATTACAACAATAGAAATAAAAATAAAAAGAACAATAAAATGAAAAAACACTGTATAATTTTCATGATAAAGCTTGGCCCCAGAGAATACATGAGGAAATGAACTTTCCTTCTTTCACTGGAGAGGTGGGAGAATATGGCCTTTGAACATCAACTACACCAATAGACATGATCAGTGTGCTTTTGTTAATATTATTTAATTTTTTCTTTGTTATATGAGAAGTTTCATATGACAGAGGAGGAGTGTTATATATATATATATATATATATATAAAGTAATTATGTTGTAAAAACAAAAGGTATAAATAAAATTATTTGTTTACATTTATGTATGTGTATATACATATATACTCATTCATACACATAATAGCTATGTTTATATGTTAATCACAATAATTTTCTCTCACCTTTAACAGTATAAAACATACTCAATTTTAGGCTTAACATAGAGCCAAATATCAGACATCCTAAATTCAAAAAGGAGATAATAAATTCTTCACTACCTTTTTCCTCGTTTCCTTCCACATATATAGATGTAACTAAATCGGGTATTTCTTCCCTTACTACCTATTATGGTTCTAAGTTTTGGATAATATTAACCAAAACCTGGTCCATGATTCTTGAAACCTCTCATGATGGGAAAATTATAACTCCTATTTATCTCTAAATAATTGTTTAGTGACAAAACAATTGAATTCTAGCATTAAAAACAAATAAGACTTCATGTTGGGAGAGTCTGAAGGCAAAAAGATAAGAAGATGGCAGAAGATGAGATGGACAAATAGTGTCTTAGAAGCAATGAATATGAATTTGGACAGGCTTTGAAAGACAGTAGAATATAGAAGAGATTATTGTCTCTCTGGGTCCATGGGGTACAGAGTCAGACATGGTAGAATGACTGAACAACAGGAATTTAACTATGTTAATAGATGAGAGAATTCTATTGGGAGGCTAAAATATCAGTGGCTTCCATAAGCCTTCTTCTGACTCCTTGTATCTGGGATACTTTCTACATCTTTATCTTAGACCTACAGAGGGATATCCATGGCAATTTAGGAAACTGGAAGTCCAATTTGACTTTAAAGGAAAATTAAGACAATGGTGTCAAACAAGGCTCAAGAGGGAATGATCTAAATGAGAGGTTCATTTAACTATTGCCACTACTGTGAAGCAGAGTTTATTTCTGCTAGAAAACATTGACAACCACAGACAACTCTAAAATCTACATCATTAAATAAACAGTAAGCTTTGAAAAGTTTAAGAGGGAAACTTATAACCACAATATCTTACATTAGAAACTCTTATACGTTTAGGAGCCCCCACACACACACATTTTGGTTCATCCATGATTTTGTGGTTATGAGGATTCCAGCAGGCAATGAAGATTACAACCCTTCCACACCTCTCAAAATGAACTATTCTTGTACATTTTTCCATAAATCTTCCACAGATCTCATAATTCCAAGATTACCAATGCACCACTCAAGTTGTCTGTTGTGTCATTTTTGCAAGTTTTTAAACTAATTTTATTTTCAACAATTATGTATAAAAATGATTTTAACATTCATTTTCTTTATAATTTTGAATTCCAAATTCTCTCCTTTCCCACCCTCCCTACCACTACATCACTGGCCTATATCCTTTACCATCTGAATATATCCTTGATAATGTATTTTTGTCATTTTATTGTAAGAGTCATCTTTAGTTTCTTGAAGCAACCACACCTTTCCAATGATCTTTGAGTTATGTGTAATTTTTTAAATTTTTCTGAGATCTTGATATTTTGGGATTTGTGTCATTAACTAGAGGCTACTGTTGTTAAAGAGGGAGGTTATTGGAACAACTAAAATGCCACAATTTAAAGTGATACACAATTTCCCAAATGCTACCTAATCAAATTTCTTACCCTTAGTTAGTCAATTCTGAGCCCACCTCAATGTCCAGCTTCAGTGCTTCTCTAAAACTTTTAGAACCTAACTCAGTAGGCTATATATCTGGTTGCCTATTATTGTATGGGCCATGTGTTTTATAGATATTTTCTCTTTCCAGTGTGGAGTAACCTTTGATTTCACTAAGAATTTTTTTTATGTCCCAAGACAATGCAATTAGAGCAATGTCATAGAATCTATATGACATAGATGATACTCAACTTCTGAGGTCATTCCAAATCATGATAAATGATTGAAGTGAGTATCTCTTTCTCTGCTTTCTATTTAAATTTTAGTATGTAGCAGGGTGTTGAGCATAGATGACTTTGATCCATAGTTTCTTCTGTCATCAAGTCTTGTGTGATATTCAAACAAATCAGAACTAGTTCTGATTTGTTTGAAATATTTCTAACAAATAGCATAGCTTGTACTGTGGATGGAGCCCAGTTATCAGCTGATAAGAACATTCAAAAATATTTATCATCCCAGACCATTACCTATGGATATGGGACCATACATCCTTCTAAGAAGTTAGAATGCATTCTCCCAAAACACATAATTCAGCATAAAATAAAGGTTGTTACCTTTAAGAATTAGGCTCAATATGCAGCTAAGGTCCAAATCTTATTATAACTGAGGTGAGTTGGAGAAAAGAGACAAATCATTGTCATTATTTAAGTCAAAATCCTAATTTTTTATTATTCAGCATTGGACCATTGGCAAAGTAATATTAATAAAATTTGCCTTAATTATCCATATTAATACCTCCTTTCATTGTTGTTTTCTTTTATTTAGCTATTCAGAATTATTTTTCAGTTGTCCTAAAAGTCTCTTGATTGCTCTTCTACAGAGTAGATCAGATTGGAATTTTCCATTAAATCATGGTAAGGGTACTTATCACTATCAGAAGCTTCAGGAATTCAAATTCAAATGAGTTATACCTTTTATTTCTATTTTTATTTTTCTATTATTTTCTATTAATTTCTATTATTGTCTATTTATTTCCAATTTTAAAAGCAAAATCTTGGCCCTAAATGTCCCAATGTCATAGAAACTTCACCTATCCTGTGAATCCAGAGTAGTACTTACTTCCTCTGATAAAGTGGTGAAATTATACTTATGTAAATGATGTCAAAATATTTTTAAGGTATTGAGAGCTTTTACAGTAGTACAGCAGAATATTGGCCCACTGTGAGCCAGACATACTGATAAGATACAAATCATGGCCAATCCTCAAAAAGCTTGGCAATTCTGTTTCAACAATCAATAGTCTATAGGCTTAGAGATTCAGTTTTAATTAGTTCACCTAAATGTGAATTAGCCAAAGTACATTCACATCTCATATTTTAGATACCAAACAAGAGTGAGACTAGAAAAATTTCCCAGTTAATTTTCAATAATGATAACATAACAGCTTACGTTCATGTAGCACTTACTGTTATAAAGCGCTTTACATATTAGCTTAATTCAATGCAATTAATCATAGATTTAGTTCTTACAATATGCCAGGTGTGGTGCTAATCACTGGGAAGACAGAAGCTCACACACGCACATACATGCATGCACATAAGGACAGTCCCTATCCTCAAGAAGCTCACATTCTAAAGGGAGGAAGTGTTAATGTGACAATAAATCCTGGGGAGAGGGAATGGGGTTGGCAGGTGCAAACGTATGAGAGTACTTTTGTAAAGGATTCAGGAGAAAATGAAATATAGATGGTCTGGGCACTTCCTAAAATGATGACTCTAGGCAGGAGCTCATCAATCCTAAGAGTGGGTACCCAGAGGCAAGGCATCTCCACAAGGCAGGAAGGTTCTTGGCTCTTAAGGACAAAGTACCAAAAGTTCCAGGAGGCATGGAAGACAGCTGGAAATGAAGGTCCTTGGTTCAAAGCTGGTGTCAGACATTTCCTAACTGTGTGCCCCCCAGGCAAGTTGCCTCGCCCTTACCATTTTTCTGCCTTAGAACTGATACTTGCTATCAATTATGAGACAAAATGTAAGGGCTAAAAAGAGAGAAATGTAGGGATTTTCCCAAGATTATGTAGTTTGGAAGTAACTGAATCAGAGCCCTCTTCATTCAAATTCATTCAAATGTACATTTAGGTGGCTACTATGTAGAAAGCATTATACTAAGTGTAAATTCTCTAATTTGTTCTTCACAATATCTCTTTGTGGAAGGTAGTATGACTATTATGACCTGTGGTTTATAGATATATCTTCATGGGGGTCAGTAATTTATCAGGGTCACACTAGGGAATAACAGATAAATTTAAAGTCATTCTCCTATAATTACAAATCTTGTGTTCTCTTTATGTTTAGATGTGCCATAGGCTAATAAATTTCTTAGATAATTTAATGAAACTGGAATTATAAATTAATTAACTAAAATCGCAATTTAAAATAATAAAAGAAATAATAGGAATTAAAAGCTTTCAAAGCATAGAAACTTAGTGAAAGAAGTCAAGGCCATGTAAGGGTCAAGATGAGGTATATATATAATCCCTATAGCTCTGTATACCACTGGAGCTGTCCCCGAGAGGTTTTCAGTGAGCCTAGAGAAGGTTCACTTAGATGACAATTTTCTTTTTTTTAATAATTGAAAATTTGTATTTAATTAACTGATTTAGAATATTTTTCCATGGTTACATGATTCATGTTCTTTCACTGATCCTCCCCATAGCCAACAAGTAATTCCACTGGATTTTACATGTGTCCTTGATCAAGACCTGTTTCCATATGATTAATATTTGCATAAGGGTAGATCACAACATTCTTATTGAATTACAAAGAGCAGTCATTTTATCTCCTTAAACAATAGCCTACAGAACATTAAAGATAAAGGAATAAGAAGCAGTGAGTAGGAATCTGACCTGGGACCTTTTCTATCTGAAAAGATAGACCACAAGACCTCAAGAGAAGATGACTTGAATTAAAATCCATCCTCAAACATGTACTAGATACATGACCTTGAGTAATTCACTTAATCTCCATTTGTATCACTTTCCTCATCCATAAAATGGGAATACCACTTACCTCCCAGGTTCATTATGAGCATAAAATGAGATAATATGTGTAAGTCACTTACCACAATTTCTGACACATGGAAATCACTTCATAAATCTTTGTTCCCTTCCCTTAAAAAATGCTTTGCAAACATTAAATTGTCATATTAATGCTGGCTATTATTAGGGATATTTATTTAACAATTATATTACTAAAAGTACCTCTGAAGGGTAATCATCGACACAACATTCATGAGGAATAAACATTATGACTAAGTCTTGCTTTTCATGACTTTTTTAAAATTCAAGTTTATGATTTCATAGGTCTGAAGGACTCTGTCAACCATGAAGATCAGCAGCTATTTTGTGACCTAAAGTGTTTAGAGCATTAGGTACTTGGGGCAAAGAGATGTTAAGTGGAGTTTCTGTCACAGACAGGACTCGAACCTGTCTCTGTGATTCTGAAATCCTCTAGAAAGTGATTCACTATTTTATTTTGTCTAAGCAAAACCACTGAGAGGAATTTCCATGAGACTGTTCTGTGCCACCTGCCCAAGGCCCATTATCGAGGGCTAGATAACAGACCTGGGGACAAAAACCCCAGCTTCAAAAGAACCTTGAAGGGTGGTCTGATAGGCAGAGCTGTTTTCTCCCTTAGCCATCTGTGTTACTTTTATGTCCATAATTACTTTGAAGGAGGAATAAGGAAGAAAAAGGTAAGATTTGAAAACCAAAGGAAGAAATCCTTTGGGCTGGACCCCCCTCACATTTCACTTTAATTAGTCCATTATAGTAAACCCATGTGATATTTATGAGCAAGTTATCTGCACTCCCTATGAACAGCTAGGCACTATGGAGCCCTGCTCCATTAGGGAAGGAAGTACAGTGATAAATGGACACGAGATGTCACCAGTTATTCTAAGCACTTTACAACTAAAGAAACATAGAGTGGGCTTTCTCTTTGTCAGGATAAAAAAAAAGTGTAATGAGAAGGGTTGGGTCCATTAAAGATCCAGAACTTGGGCTTCTAACAACTCGAGTTGCTGCTGAGGGGCACTTTTCCCATACTGGCGACCTTGTTTCCACGGTTTAAATGCCCCAAATGAAGACATGATATTTTTAAGATAAAAAAAAAAATGAGTCTGTTCATCCCATCCAGTAGGACCTGGAGGGAAAATATGAGAGAAGGAAAAAAAGGCAGGTGAGGTCTAGTCAAATCACACTGGAAAGCAAACGATCAGATCAAGTGGCAGAGAAAGAACTTCTAATTCCCAATCCATTGCTTCTTCCATGCTTAAGGTCACCATTCCCTAACAAGTGTAATTGGGATTATTTCAACTACCAGTATGGTTTTAGGGGAAAGAGTTTGAGATTCGGTGTCCAAGGACCTGAGTTCAAATCTTGACTTTACCGTTTTTAAGATCTACCAAACCTCATGCAAATCATTTAATCTGTCTGGACCTTAGTTACTATAAAGTATAACTTTATATACAGATAACTGAGGGGAAAAAAAAGGAAGAGTATTGAAATGACGTTTCTTCCAATTCCTAAAATTGTCTCTCCAACGCCCCTTGCATAGGACACACACACACACACACACACACACACACACACACACACACACACACACACACCCCTGAACTGGTTGTCCTTAATTCTGTTAAAGTATTTGGATTGTCTTTCACTGATGAGATGCGTCTCCCCTCCAAACCCATTTTCATCCCACAAACCATAACTACTGTAAA
Source organism: Gracilinanus agilis (assembly GCF_016433145.1). Taxonomy (NCBI): domain Eukaryota; kingdom Metazoa; phylum Chordata; class Mammalia; order Didelphimorphia; family Didelphidae; genus Gracilinanus; species Gracilinanus agilis. The sequence goes on from NC_058135.1 coordinate 52,296,912, forward strand.
AACCAGGGACTGTCAAAAATATAAACAGGAAGGAAATATTTAAGTCACTTGCAAACAAACTGCTAAACCGTAAGCAGCTCTGTACAACACAGCTCTCTTTACATGAGACTTGGGAGGTATTTTACTGAACTGTCTGGGAAAAAGCAATGTAAAGCTAGGGGATTGAGGGAGCTGAAGAGAAGAGGCAAAAACCTGTAATGCTTCCCAGAGTGGTCTAGCTCGGCTCCATCCCCCAAGGCGCTTCCCTCTCCCTCCCCTCCCCTCTCCAGCCCGCCCTCCCCCCAGTCTCCTCTAATGAGAACACATTAAGCCTTTCTCAATGCCCTGGTGTGCTCTTACACTGCAGAATCCTTGCATTGCAATGCACAATGCAGTCTGAGGATTTCTAACATTATAAAGAGAGAGAAAATGCTTTCTAGACAGCTCATCCAGCCCCTCCCCAGCGCTCAGCAGGGATTTAAGTGTGTCTACTTCTCCTGAAAGTAAATGCATGTTTTTGCCCCCAACTAAAAGGGACTTTTTCCCTGTTTCCTGATCACAAAGACATCTGTATATTCTCTGGGCATCTTACTCTTCCACTGTGGACACTGTCAGAATTTGGAATTGTGGACCACACACACATCGTTTATGCTCACGGTTTATAATACCGTCACATTTTTATTCACACACACACACACACACACACACACACACACACACACACACACACACACACACACACTGCCCATTATTTTTAAGCTCCTCAGGCAGATAAAAGAAATATGTAATCCAGCAATGAGAGCTGTGAGGGTCCAAATGATTCCCGACCCTCCGACCCCCCCCCCACAAGAAATGATTCCATAATTTAATTTCTGTTTTATTTGCTAACAACCTAACTGTGTAGGGATCAAATATAAAATTGTCCAAATGAACAAAACAAAACAAAATAAAACAAAAATCTCCTCTTCTACCCTCCCCAACCAACCCCAGCCAGGCTCTTTTGGACTAAGGCAGGGATTTTATGTGAGTAATGAAATGGGAAGCAGGATTCCAAAAGGATTTCCAAGGTTAGACTATATACAATGAACACACAGTCAGTCCTTGCTCCCCTTTGGGAAAGAAAGCACAGCCTCCCCCCCATCAAGTTGTTTACTGTCTGCTACAGACCTTTTCTTAATTTTTTTTTTTATGAAAAAGTTTCCAGGACCCCAAGCAGGCACTACAAATGGTCAGGCAAGAAGATCAGACCTCTAGGATGACCAGGGGTTAAATGATGCCAGTAGGAAACAAATCGGTCCCACAAGAAGGTGAAACTGGTTAACTCTTTAGTTCTGCTGATAGGGAAAAACTATCTCAGTAGTGAGGGCCATCTGGCAGGGAGCCAAGTTCAAAAGCACTGATGGATTAAAAGCCTGAGGCCAACTTTAAGAATGAGAGTTTTCCAAGTCAAAATTCATTTTTTTCTCATCTTTTTTTTTTAAATTTGGATATAAGATAGTCAACATCTTCTTCTTCTTCTTCTTCTTCTTCTTCTTCTTCTTCTTCTTCTTCGCATTATTGTCTTATTACCAGAAACTCCACCATCTACCACCCTTGATAGCAGCAATTCTCCCAAGTCGAACTTGGAATTCTGGGGGAAATGATTGTGACATTCCACTTGCTACTTATTTCATCATAAGCCTTCTCTAGAGGAGGCTGGTTGAAGCATGAAGGAGAAATGATATACACATGTTTGGGGTATGAAATGGAGGAGAACTGATTAACTGAATCTGAGACTGGGTCAAATGACTAGGTAGACCTTCAGAAATTACCTTATTCCTGTCCTGTTCTAATATTACCTTGTTTCTGGAGAGGAAAAAGGGAAATGCCACCTCCCTCTCAAGTAAAAACAGGCAACTTTCAGTTTCAGCTTGACTCTACCGAACAGCAAAACAGGTCAATTTCAGGGTAAAAAAGAGAGGAGGGCAGAATTGGGTAGACTGGCACACCACTTTCTACAAAGGATGTTTTGGTTAGATTTAAAACTTTTTCATCGGTTTTAAGTTTTGTTCATTTTAGGGGTTGCGGCAACTTCAAATTAAGGAAATCCAACAGCACATTTTGAGGGTGTTTATTTTATTATTATTTTTTTAACCCTTACCTTCCATCTTGGAGTCAATACTGTGTATTGGCTCCAAGGCAGAAGAGTGATAAGGGTAGGCAATGGGGATAAAGTGACTTGCCCAGGGTCACACAGGTAGGAAGTGTCTGAGGTGAGATTATAAGACCTCCTGTCTCTAGGCCTGACTCTCAATCCACTGAACTACTGAGCTACCCAGCTAACCCCATAGGTGTTTATTTTTAAAAGGGGGTGAGGTTTCATTTTATTTTCTTGCCTAATTTGAAATGTTCTGGTTGAAGAGAAGGTTTTGGAGACTCTGCCCCCAGAATGCTTATGGGGGAAAAAAGGAAGATTTGGGGGAGGGTCTTAGTTCAGAATGCTCCCAAGAATTGGTGTAGTGTAAAGAAGGCTGGAATTGGAATCAAGAGGGATTATTATCAAATCTCAGCTTCACATGACCTGGGGCAACTTATTTATTTGCTCTGTATCCCAGGTACGTCATTTTTAAAACGAGAGTTTGGGCTATATGGTATTTAAGATCCTTTCCAGCTCTAAATTTATGCTTCTCTAATCTACAGTAGTAATGAATCCATCCTTGAGTTTTTCACCTGTGCTACTTAGTACAGGGGAGTCTTTGGGCAAGTCATTTACTTTGATGCAGTTCCATTTCCCTCATTCATAAAAGGAGAGGATTAGAATAAATGAAAGCTCCTTCCTATTTTAAATCCCATAATCCATCAGACCAAGAACTAAGAACTTAAATGCCCAATCTCTAGCCTTTGTGATTCTTACTACCCAGCATATTCAGAAATACCTGCTTCTCTTGTAATGGTGGATGAAAGTGGGTGAAGCAGACCTCACATTAACTCTGAGTCTTACCTTTTCTACCTCCCAAAATTATTTTTTTTCTTCAATGCATTCACAATATGTTGTAATGTCACCCCAGTCAGCATAGCCAAATATTTGATATATACCAGTGGTGGAGATTTCGTATTTGATTTATACCACTAGTAGAAACTATTCAGCAGTTTCAGCATCCTTTCCCATGTATGTAGTGTAGTTTGGAGCCTTGTCAACTAAAGAGAATTATTACCAAGTAACCTACTCTGGCTCACTTCCCTCTAGATTCCCATCTAGCCAAAAGGTTTTATAGGATCTCTAAAGGATCATCATAAAATATTAACTAATTCAAACTCTTCTTACTCTTATTTTTTTCTACTTGTTAAAAAAAGAACCTATTATTTTTGCAAACTTTTCAGGATTCTCAAATGATCCCTTCTTTTGGGCCTGCTCAATTTAAGATTTAGCCTTCCTTCCTTCCTTCTTTCCTTCCTTCCTCTCTCTCCCCCTCTTTCTTTCTTCTTTCATTCTCTCATTTTCTCTCTCTCTCTCTCTCTCTCTCTCTCTCTCTCTCTCTCTCTCTCTTTCTTTCTTTCTTCCAGACTAGCCATAACATTTCTGGCTTAGGACATATCTAATAGGATGAAATTCCTTTTTTTAAATTTACCAAGTTTTTAAAGAAAAAAAATCTAATATGTTTTTCTTCACCATTATTTCACTTGACTCATTACATTTCTACAAACTTGAAAACATTAGCAATTGAAAAGTTAACAGACATTTCTGCAGATAGGCCTTTAAGGCCA
>NC_058135.1:52303134-52316783 GCF_016433145.1 Gracilinanus agilis
AGCCCTGCATTTTTTCCCCTTCTGCTGCACACTTCACTTAGCACAGCACAATCCACCTGACAACTCTCTGAAACCCCCTTGACTGCTTGTCTAGCCTTATCCAGAGTTAGTGTGTGAGAAGCAGTATTTCTATCAATATATGGCACCCTCAATCACCAATGTGGGGTCCAGGCTGAAAATAATGAAGGGGAAAGCAACAAACGCAACAGGACTAGGGAGCCTCAAAGATTTTGGAACTGTCCTTGTTAAAGTTTCCAAATATGTTTAGTCTTGAACTATTACAACATTAACACAGTGACAAGGGGAAAAGCAAATCCTTGCTCATTTAAATAAACTCTACCTGTAAAACTATAAGGGACTCTTAACCTGGGATCTGTAAACTTAAAACTTTTCATATGCAGATAATTGTATTTCATTACAATTGGTTTCATTTCTAATGTTCTGTATTTAATTTTAAGCATTTAAAAGCATTATTCTGAGAAGAGGCATCAGTAGATTGCCAAAGGTTTCCATCTCTCACACACACATACACACACACACACACTCAGAACTCCATTCTAACTTGTTAAAATGTGGCATTTCTGCAAATATACAATTGTTCATGAGATAAACCTTATTGAGGAGGCAGAATTTTACTTACACTCAATTATGATTCCTTTTTCCTTCTTGGGATTTAACACAAAATATATATGTCCCGTTGGATTCTTGATATGCATCTCTGCCTGTCCAGAAGAAACCAAAGCCTAAGAACAACAACAGCAAACACACTATAACAGGAAATAAAAGTGTAGTAAATTTGCCTCTATGGCTACTTGTTGATGGAACAGAATTCCATGGGCTCACTTTGTTTAAAATATCTTCAGCATACGAAAAAAAAAATGTAAATGTTTATAAAGTTTTCCATGACTATAGGCAATGTTATCTTGGATGCAGAGAGCAAGTCAATTCCCTCCCACATGAACAGTGTTGATAATGCAAACAGTTACAAGTTTATGTGTGGAATTCCCATGACTTTAATCTTCCTAAAGTTCTCCCCCTTTTGAGTTCTCCCCCTTTTCAATCCTTCAATTAGAGATCTGTAAAAACAAACAACCTCTGTGTTTTCTGAATCTACTGAGGAGATGTGATGGGGTAAAATGCTACTTGTAATCACACAGTGGTAGCAGAATGGGAATTATATAGGATTTTATGAATAAAGGGTTTAATTTTTCCACAAATACTAAAAAGCCATAACACGGGTAGCAGTTAGAAACCAAAGATGCAGAGACAATGAATGATATTAGAAACTGCAATTTAACAATCTTTCTGTAAGTACAGTCTTGGTAATATAGACTAATTCACCAAAGGCACATCTGTGAATAGTGGAACAGTGTGCCTTTTACCAAGGAGTTGAATGTAAATGGAAGGGAGGAAAAGAAATAAGAGAATCATTTATAGTAAATAAAGTATCTCTAAAGCAGTGATTCCCAAAGTGGGCGCCACCACCCCCTGGTGGGTACTGCCGTGATCCATGGGAGCAATGATGGCCACAGATGCATTTATCTTTCCTATTAATTGCTATTAAAATTTTAAAAAATTAATTTCCAGGGGTCTAAGTAATATTTTTTCTGGAAAGGGGGCAGTAGGCCAAAAAACGTTTGGGAACCACTGCCTTTTTTTTTTTTTTATCCTGGGACTCCATTCTAGGAGCATAGGGCCACAACCAGTAGGCAACGGGTCACACAGTCGCTCAGGGTCACCCAGCTGGGAAGTGTCTGAGCCTGGATTTGAACCTAGGACCTTTCGTCTCTAGGCCTGGCTCTCAATCCACTGAGCTAGCCCAGCTGCCCCTACTTTAGGTTGCAGTTTCTTTAGCAGATGTAGTTTTTTACAGGGTGAGGTTGCTAGCCCCACGTGGGCCCAACCCTCCTCCTTTTTCATCCGGGCTAGGGACCGTCCTTGGCCCAGGAGTGGTAAGGGTGGGCAATAGGGGTCAAGTGACTTGCCCAAGGTCACACAACTGGAAGTGTCTGAGGCCGGACTTGAACCTAGGACCTCCAGTCTCTAGGCCTGGCTCTCAATCCACTGAGCCACCCAGCTGCCCCTTTAGGGATTTTGTATCTAGAGGGATGAGTAAAAGAAAGACTTGGTATAAATACCACTATCAAACGAATTATCTGAAAAAATGCCATGGGATGAGTGGTGATCATCCTTATGACAATCCTTTATTTTCAGTACACTGATGTGGTGGTTTCTATCTTGGGACAGAAATTTCCAGACACAATAAATATGAAGTACTACTATAACACCTGTTATGATGATAATAACAGATAATTTGGAGAAGCAGATAAATGTGTCAGGGCTAGTAGACCTTCAAGTCACTGGCACTGATTGACAAGCTTCAGTAAGAAAGGAGGGGGTTAGACACTCCTGGTTCTCAAAACCCTCCCCCCTAGCAGTTGCTGTTTTAGTTGGAAATGGAGACTGGCTAAGATTCTTCTGGTAAGTTTCTGTTGTGGCTGAACCCCAATGATGTTCCCTTTCTTTAATTTATATTCCTCACAGGTCTGATAGAGGAATATGTAGAAGCTAGCTCGCTATCTGTTGAGGACTGGGATAAATGATCTTCTTAAACCTGGCAGCTGACAGGATTGAAACTAGATGACCAGACTTGAGTTGTGAGTATTCCCCCAAATAATTTCCAGGCACAGATATTGAAGGTAAAGCTTATATTAAGAAGTAAAAAGGAAAACTAGAGGGATTAATGAAGGTATTTGAATAAGGAAAGGTGACCCTGAACTATTAGGTTGAAGCTGCCCTTCCCCCCACAGGAGGGGGATGAAGACACCTAACTGAATTTGCTCTCTTGTTAGATAATTTATATATCTATTCACTAAATCACTAAATAATTATTGTATTGATATTGATGAGGATTAATTCTATCAAACAGGCTAACCCTGAGTGGAAACCACGATGGCTTATGCCACAATGGCCACTCAGGTGAACCCCCAAAGTCTGGAGCAGTAAGTAGTCAGTCTGCTCATTTCAACCCCCACAAAGAAACTCCCAACTCCTCTCAACTGCCCCCTCACCCAAAGTTCTCCAGGGGGATCCCCTGGAATTCTGGGTGAGGCTGTCCCTGTATCTTTGCAGGGATTCCATGCATCCATCTCTACATAACACACCTTGATCCTGATTTGAATAACCATCCTTGAGAATGAACAGCCAGGATTCTCTACACTCAAATTATTTGGAGAACCTCAGGAATTTTTAATTTTTGGTCCTTGAATTTTTTTTTAGTATTTCAATAACTGCTATGATATAATCGGTTGCCTTTGTCATTATGTGTATTTCATTTTATTCCTTCAAAAACATTATTCTGAGGAAGGATCCATAGGCTTTGTCAGATTGCCAAAAGGATCCATGACCAAAAAAAAAATAAATTATGAACCTCTGTTCTAGATGCTTGTATTCTACTATTATCAAGAGGAGTTTGTCTTTGTGAGGTAGTTTCCTATCCAGCCAAATGGCAAAAGAAAGAGACTTTATAGTCTTGGCCTTTAGAACATAAACTAAAGATAAATTATCTCACTATATGATATGAACCATATCATGTAGTATGAACCCAATCATTATTATAATTATTCTAGTATGATGGCATTACTGTATACTGAGGCTTTTTGAAGGATTCAGAAAATAGGAACAGATTTTAGTATAAATGAACTGAGACCACATAAGAAGGTGGCATACTTTTATATTAGAATTTTCTCACCTTATAAAAGTCATGGTTTATCTATATAAAAGGTTTTGGCATTTTTCCCCAGTGGAAGTAGGACAATTGGATGAAAACTCTAGTTATTTAGAGATGATGCAGGAAATAATGATATCCCTCTGCTTGAGCTGACTGACTTTTAATAATTTTTCTCTATATATACTGGCTGGGTTTTTTTGGGTGGACTCAGAGGAGTGATACTAAATGATGTATAATGAGAGGGATAATGTGGGGTGGGCAAGGGCAGAGGGAGGATGAGGCGGATAGTACATAGAGTGGGAGTGAAAAAGAGATCCAGCTGCTACAAAAGTGTCATTTCCCAACCTAAGAATATAAAGTCCTTGAGCAGTGCTCCTATCTGCAAATAGTCAGATATTGGGCATTTGAAAAAATATTCCTTATTTATCTGAATTTTTAATATTTTATTTTTTCCAATTACATGTAAAGACAATTTTAACATTTTTAATTTTAATTGAGTTACAGATGTTCTCCTTTCCATCCTCCTATCCCCCACTCCTTGAAATGGCAAAAAATTTGATATAGATCTTAATGTACAGTCATGCAAAACATATACAGACCAAAAAAACCATTAAAAATAATAAAATTAAAAATAGAATGATTCATTTTGCATTTCAGACTCCATTGGGTTTTTTTTTTCCTGTGGTGGTGGCAGCATGTTTTTCATCATAAATCCTTTGTAATTGTTTTAGATCCTTGTATTCCTGAAAATAGTTGAGTCATTCACAGTTGGTCATCATACAATATTGTTGTTACTATATACAATGTTCTCCTGGTTCTGCTCACTTCACCTTGCCATCACTCAGGTCTTTCCAAGTTTTTCTGAAAGCATTCAACTCGGCATTTCTTATACCATAATAGTATTCCATCACGACCACATTCCACAACTTGCTCAGCTATTCCCCAATTGATGAGCAAACCCTAAATTTCCCATTTTTTGCAACCATGCAAAAGAGATGCTATGAATATTTTTATCCATATAGGTCCTTTTACTTTTACTTTTTTGGGAGTGTGGGGGAGTGAGGAGAGGAATCTCTCTGGGATACAGACCTAGTAATATTATTGTCAGGTAAAAGAATATGCAGATTTCTATAGCCCTTTGGGTATAGTTCCATATTGCTTTCCAGAATGTGTGGTTCAATTCATGACTCTATTAACAGTAGATTATTGTCCCAGTTTTCTCACATCCCCTCAAACATTTGTCATTTTCCTTTTCTATCAATTAGGTAATCTGACAGATATAAGGTGTTATCTCAGAGTTTTTAATTTGTATTTCTCTAATCAATGATGATTTAGAGCTTTTTCATATGAATATAGATAGATTTGAGGTTTTCATCTGAACACAGCCCATTCATACCTTTGACCATTTATTAATTAGAGAATGACTCATATTTTTTACAAATTTGACTTCTTTCTTCATGCATTTGATAAATGATGCCTTTATCAGGGAAATTGGCTATAATCCCCCCTCTATTTTCTGTTTTCCTTCCTATCCTGAATAAATTAATTTTGTTTACATAAAAACTTTTAGACTTCCAGGCTAAGATGTTGGCAGAGAAGAAGGAAGAACCAGACTCTCCTCACAATCAACTGATACAAAGCCTCACAAAGGACAATAATTAAACTCAGATGAGTTAAGGGGCTCTACCAAGGGACTCAGCCTTGAAAGTAGGGAATTTCAGAGCATTTCTACACTATAAGGGAGTAAAACTAGTCCTACTAAAGTGTGAGCTGATCACCCCACCCCCATACCACCAACCAGGCCAGAGTCAGAGTGAGGGCTGGGGCAATCTCTGAATTCTCAGGATTTGGCTGAGGGCACCACAGTCTTACCCCTGAGGGCATCACAAGAGCCTTGGCAGTGAGACTTAACACCTGAGGCTGGAGATCACAGAGCTTGGAGCACCAACTGGCTCAGAAATGGAGCAGTTCCAGGCTGCCCCAAAAGATTCAACAGAGACTGGGGAAATAGACTCAGGGCAAGACTCTTTAAAATCCACTACACCAAGAACTGACACCTACCTCACTCAGACCTCTGGCTGAGAACCCAAGGCAATACAGAGAAAAAATGAGCACAGCAAGGAAGGAACCACAATCCACAAGTACCAAAAGAAATAAACAAAAGAGAAAGCCTCTGACCTTGGATAATATCTATGGAGAAAAGGAGCAGAGTTCAAAGGTGACAGTAGAGAGAGACAAAAAAGCAAACACATTTAAACTTTCCACAAAAAAGGAAATTGATTAAAAGTTCTCAAGGAATTCAAAATGGAGTTCAAGAGCAAAGTAGGAAAGATAGAAAAAATGGACAGAAAAGTGGGAAATAGAAATGCAAATAACTCAAAAAGAAAACAACAGTTTAAAAGACAGAATCTCCCACTTGGAAAAAGAAGCCCCAAAATCACATGAAGTAATAAGCAAACTGGAGACCAGAACTGACCTGATGGAATCCATGAAAAGCAGGATAGACCAAACCAAAAAGGAAAATCAAAAGATCATAACTAAAAACCAGTATTTAAAGACTAGAATTGAGCAAGTAGAAACTAATGATCTCACAAGACAGTAAGAATTAATGAAGCAAAATCAAAAGAATGAAAAAATACAAGGAAACATAAAATGCCTCACTGAAAAAACAACTGACCTACAAAACGGGTCCAGGAGAGACAATTTGAGAATCATTGGTCTACCTGAAAACCTAGAAAAAAACAGACTCCTTGACATCATATTAAAAGAAATTATCCAGACTTCCAGGTTAAGATAGTTGCAGAGTAGAAGCAGGGCACTTTACTCTCCACGCCTACCCATATAGCATACCTCCAAAGAACAAAAAATACCAAATACAGATAAAAGAAGGGACCCAACAATAGGGCTCAGTATCGAAGGTATGTGGGATTTGGGCACTTCCATGCTATAAAGGGGGGAAATAGTTCCTGTCAAAAGACGAGCTGATCAACCCTCCCCCACCCCACCCACAGTACCAGAGGCAGAGGCTGCACACCAGAGTTGGAGGGAGTGGGGGCACAAAATCTAGCTCCTTGCTAGAAGCTTGCCCCTGAGAGCAGCAAGACTTGAGACTCCAGGAGGTTGGAAAGTGCAGACCTTGGACATGGGAATGGGGCTGAGAGAGGCAGCAGACAGTGGAAACAGCTCAGTGCCCTGAGACTCAGGGGAAAACCTCAAGTGGAAGAGCAAGTGTGGGCCAATTTTAGGGCTCTGGTCAGCCAACTAGGAACATGGGGGCTTGACCCTTAAAACAGCTAGACTAGACACCAGGAGGCTGGGGAGCATAGACCTTGAGCAAAGGAGTCAAGTTGAGAGGAGCAGTAGACAGGAGAGACCTAGCAGACAGTGGAAGCCAAGAGACTCACAAAGTAGCCTCAGGCAAAAACTGCTCCTTAGCTCCTTACAAAGAGAATCCACCTACCTTACTCAGACTTCTGGCTGAGAAAGCATAATGATGCTCAAAGGGCTTCAAATGACTGCTTGCCCTTTGATCCAGCCATACCACTGCTGGGTTTGTATCCCAAAGAGATAATAAGGAAAAAGATATGTACAAAAATGTCTATAGCCTTGTACTTTGTGGTGGCAAAAAATGGAAAATAACGGGATGCCCTTCGATTGGGGAATGGCTAAACAAATTGTAGTATCTTGGCGATGGAATACTTCTGTGCTGAGAGGAATAATGAACTGGAGGGATTCAATGTAAACTGGAATAGCCTCTAGGAATTTATGCAGAGCCAAAGGAGCAGAACCAGGAGAATTCTGTAGAGACTGATACACTGTGGCACAATCGAACATAATGGACTTCTCCACTAGCAGCAATGCAATGATCCAGGATAATTTTGAGGGATTTATAAGAAAGAACACTATCCTCATCCATAGAAAGAACTGTGGGAGTAGAAACACAGAAATTAAAAAAAAAAACATTTACTAGATCACATGGTTCGTTAGTATTATGATTGGGGATGTAGACTCTAAGTGATCATCCTATTGCAAACTTTAATAATATGTAAATAGGTCTTGATCAATGATACATGAAAAAAAAATCAGTGGAATTGCTTGTTGGCTATGCAAGAAAGTGGAGGGAGGAGGGGAGGGAAAGAACATGAATCATGTAACTGTGGAAAATTATTATTAATTAATTGAAATTTTAAAAAATAACTTTTAAATATATTGTAACCAAAATTATCCATGTTATATCTTGTATTATTCCAATGTCTTATTTTGTCACAAATTCTTCCTTTATCCATAGATCTGGCAGGATCTTCATGCTTCCCTAATTTTCTTATGGTACCAATCTTCATGTTTAAATCAAGTACCCATTTCACCTTATTTTAGTATATTGTATGAATTTTTTATGTTTAGTTTCTGTCAAATCATTTTCAAGTTTTCCCAGAAGCTTTTGTCATTCTTATCTTGAAATCTGGGATCTTTGCATTTATCAAGCACTAGATTACTATTGTGCTAACCTATTGTGTATTGTGTATTCCACTGATCTATCACTCTTTTAGTCAGTAAAAGTTTCTTTTGATGATTGAAATACAGTTTGAGATTGGCATAGCTAGTCTATCTTCTATCATATATTTTTTACATTCCTTTGATATTTTTGATCTTTTGATCTTAAAGATTAATTATGTTATTTTTCTAGATCTATAAAATAAATTTTTGATAACTTGATTGGTATAGCATTAAATTAAAAAATTAATTCAGGTAGAATTATCTAAGCACAGCCTATTCACAGGTAACTACTATTTCAGATCTGACTATGTCAAAAAAATTCTTTGTAATTATGTTTAAATGGTTCCTGAAAAAAAAAATGGTTCCTGAGTTTGTCTTGATAAATAGCCTTCCAAGTATTTTCCATTGTCTACAATTATTTTAAATGGGATTTCTCTTTCAATCTTTAGCTGCTGGTCTTTTTTGATAATATATAAAAAATGCTCATGGTTTACGTGGATCTATTTTATACTCTGCAACTTTGCTAAAGGTGATAATTATTTCATTTAGTTTTTTTGATTCATTCTCTAGGATTCTCCAGGTATGCCATCCTATTACCTGCAAATAGTGATAGTTTTGTTTCCTCGTTTGTTTTAATTCCTTCAATTTCTTTTGCTTCTCTTATTTCTATAGATATTAAGTATTCTCAATATATAATGCTATGGAATCCTAAATCTGTATAGGACTGCAGAGAATATTAATTATATCCTTATCATTTTATAAATGAGGAAACTGAGGCACATGGAGGTCAAATGACTTATCTAAAATCATAGAATTAGTCAACAATCAAGCTGGGATTATAACCCAGTTCTTCAGATCTTTCTTCCAGTATCATGTCTACTATACCACGGTAGAAAGTCCACATCCCTGCCTAACTCTTGGGTATATAAAAGGTCATGAATTTCCATACAATACTTCTCTCTGCTCAACAACATTAAATGCTTCCTATTTATTAACTATGTAACAAAGTCCATATTCATCCTGAAATTTAATACTTCTGCATCTACAAGTTCATTACAGCCATTTACCTTATATAAACTTTCGATTTTAACCAAATACTACTCATTATTACCAGAGAATGCCATCATCATGACTTTTGGCCAATTTAATGATTCTTAGAATATAATCCCGGATTAGTTTTCTAATTGGATTGCTTTTCCAGTGAGGCGTTTCAAATTTTCTTCTACTTTTTTTCATTCTTTTGGATTTGTTTTATTGTTTCCTGCTATCTCATGAAGTCATTAGCTTCCATTTATCCATTTATCATTTTTAGGGAGTCATTTTCTTCTTTACAGCTTTGACTTCCTTTCTCAGGAAGTTATTTTTATTTTTGGTATTTTACTTCCTTTCTTAGGAAAATGTTTTTGTTTGATGAGTTTTTGTCTTAGCTATTTTTTCTATCCTATTCTTTTCTTTTCTAATTTTTCCTCTAAATTCATTACTATTTGTTTTTCTATTGTTTTTAGAAGTCTTGTAGGGGTTCATTTTGGACTTGACATCATTTCACATTTTCCTTTGAGTCTTAACACATTTCCATCTTTGTATTGCTAAGCTCTTCCTAGCTTATATTTTGGTTATCTCTTTTATTGAGATATTTTTCTAGTGTTGTGCTTTTTTCTGTCTTTTGCTCATTGGGGAGGGAGGGCAGTATTTTTTCTCTTGATTTTTTTAAACCCTTACCTTCCATCTCAGAATCAATACTGTGTATTTGTTCCAAGGAAGAAGAGCAATAAGGGCTAGGCAATAGGGGTTAAGTGACTTGCCCAGGGTCACACAGGTAGGCAGTGTCTGAGGCCAGATTTGAAGCTAAGACTTCCTGTCTCTAGGTCTGGCTCTCAATTCACTGAGCCACTCAGCTGCCTCCCACCTTGATTTTTTTCTATATGCTAAAGCTTAGTTCTATTCTTGAAGTGAAAGGAGTACCGTCTAACCCTTCTGTTATGCCTGAGATCAGCTCAGGTGTCTTCGTCTCAGATTGAATAGTCTGTAGAGGTGGCCTGGTTGTCCTGCTGTGGGGAGTTTGTAGCTATTCAATTTAATTGGTTGTATTTGGTATACACACCTATGCATACCTACCAAAGTTGGACCTTGTTGGGTAAAGTTCTTCATAATTCTGCCTGAGCTGGGTCATGTTCATCTTCTCTTCTGGCTAGATTATGCAGGTCCCCTTTCCTCTTATGACTGCTTGTTCTGTATTGAGTTGGTTAGTGTTCTTACCCTCCTGGGGCTGGACTGAGACAGTTATTTTCTTTCTCCTGCTGCTTATGCTATATTGTGTTTTAGTTCCACTGAGGCTTATTCAGTGCTCCTTCCTTGTACCCTACTGAGATGAGTCTCTCTTGCTGTCAAACAATGTTGTTCTGGGAAGAAATACTGTGTCACCCATTCTTCTGTTGGTTATTCCACTTGGGTTTTCTTTTTGAGGTGTTCTTGTTCTTCCATGGCTATTTGGAGAGTGTTTGGAAGGCTTCAAGTGTTTCTTAATTTAACATATTGGACTGATCTATCACTTCCACTGGCACTGCCTCTACACAGTAGGTATTTAATAAATTCCTGGTGACTGATTGAAGAACTGTAGTACCTTACAGAATTATCCACTTATATTTCATTCCTCAATCTATCTCCTATTCCCCAAATTCCACCAAAACATTATCTAAAAAGTTACCGATGGCATTCTAATTATGGAACTGCTAGGATTTTGTTCTGTTTTTATTTTTTTCCTCATACCTCAATGTCTTCACTAAAAGGGAGGCACAGAATCTCTGAGATGTTTGCGATTCCCAAGGTCATTTCTTATAAGCCAGTCAAATCAAATAAGCATTTATTAAGCACCATCATATGTGATGGGTCCTGTGTAAAGTGCTAGAGATATAATTAATTTTTACAAAACAGTCCCTACCCTCCAGATGCTTAATGAAAAGGTGGGGAAAATGCAAGCCAGGAGACAGAAAACTGGGAAAAAGACAAACCAGAGGGTAAGCAGTGTGGGGGCATTGTGTTCCATGTAGCTGAAAGCAATCTGTGAAGTAGCAGATGTATAATCATTTAAGAGTTTCCATTTTTGCCCTCTATAAATGCATTGGGAGGAGCTTTGGCAATTCACCCCACCACCCCTAGGCCTTTAATTAAAGAGGAAAAGCAGCTGAGGGAGAGCCATATCAAGATTTGAGCCAGCAGAATAGTGGTTAGTATAGAGGTGATGAGTTGATCCTATTAAGGGTGTCTTGTTGCATGGAATAAAACCAGACAGTGCAGCAGATGCAAAAGAGAAATACAAACTTTCGCCATAACTTCAGCAATATCTCTCAGAATTGGCCATTTTAGATCTACTTGAAGATCTCTACTAAGAAACTGTTTTATCCATGGAAATCCATTCTACTTTTTTGATAGCACAAAAACGTTAGAAAATTTTCAAGACTTCAAGGCTAAAGCTTTAGAACTTCAACACCTAATTCTTCAATCTGCCCTCTGGCACTAAGCAAAAAATATGTTATCATTTTTTTCATATGACAGCCTTTCAATATGTAGAGAGACTTCTTTCTTGTTATAAAGGTGGTGTGCCCTAGTGGAGAGAGTTTAGACCTGGAATTAAGAAAATTGAATTCAAACTCCGCTTCATTCTATTACTAGTTCTTTGACTATGATCAAAAATGAATTGCTCTGTAGTCTACGTTGTTTTATTGTTAATGTAGGGGAAATAATCTTTGCATGACCTACCTCATAGGGTTATTTAAAGGAAAATGCTTTGTAAATCCTAAAGAACTATACAAAACTGTGATGGCATGATTATTAATTCCCTGAAATATTTCCCGAACTCAAGTATTTGCTTCTTTTCTTTATCTTTTTTTGAAGCAATGTTGCCAGACCTCTCATCATCCTCATTCTCTTGTAGAGCCCCTCAGTCTTGTCAATTTCCTTCATGAAAAAAATACACAGATGATCTAACATCCCTTCCACTTTTGCCTCTTCTGAAAATCGTATGCATGCCACCTATGCCTTAATCTAATTTATACCTTAAAATGTTTAATGGAAAAGGGCCAAGTATAGACACATCCCTATGACATTCACAAGAAACCTTCCTTCAAATCAACAACAATGCAATAATATTAAACATTTGGTAAGACCATCCAACTAATTCTGAATCTTCCTAACTATATTATCATCTTGACCACATCTCTCTACTATGTTTACAAGGATATCTCTAAGAGACTAGCAAATGCTTGGTTAAAATCTTGTCTTTAGATAGGGGTTAAGATGGCGGCAGAGTAAGAAGCAGCTCTTAACCTCTCCTGACCGAAACACACAAAACTCCTCAAGGGGACATAAAAACAAGTCCAGACGAATGGAGGAACCACACAACAGGGCACAGTGTGGAAGGTACGTGGAATCGAGACATTTCCAGGCTATAAAGGGCTCTCACTAAATCGAGGGCTGAGCAACCGCCCCACCCTCACCCCCTCCACACTCATCTATAGCTCCG
The DNA here is from genome assembly GCF_016433145.1 of Gracilinanus agilis. Taxonomy (NCBI): domain Eukaryota; kingdom Metazoa; phylum Chordata; class Mammalia; order Didelphimorphia; family Didelphidae; genus Gracilinanus; species Gracilinanus agilis. The sequence continues at coordinate 52,315,878 of NC_058135.1, forward strand.
AACCCAGCTAAAAAGAAATAGGGCAAGTTTGGGGCACCCATCGAGTCATCAGCAGCTCCGGGACCTGTTCTTGAGAGCAGCAAGACTTAGGACCCCATTAAGTCAAAAAACGCACGCGAAATCTGAGCGCGCGGGAGCAGGACGCTGGGCTCAGAGCTCAGGCTGAGCAGAGGCGTGGGCGAAGGCAGACACAGCCAGGAACTAAAGCCTAAGTGGGGAACCAGTGCAGACAGGTATACGACTGCGGAAGCAGCTCCCTGAGACTTGTAAAGAAACCTCCAGCAGAGGATCAAGCAAGAGGGCCCACCAGGGGGCTTTACCTTGGAAAAAACCAGAACTCAGACCTCAGGAGCCAATAGATCGCGAACAGACACTGAGCGCGAGGATAAATCTGAGAAGCTGCTGGGCTAATGATGGCTACTCAGCATCAGGAAGTTCAGAAGAGAAAGAATAATAACAAGAAGAAGAAGTCTTTAACACTTGACAGCTTTTACACACAGAAAATCTAGACAACCGAGCAAACAGAGGAGGAGAACAAACAAGCATCCGGACCCTCCTCAAATAAGGAAAACTCACAAGCTATGGAAGAGTTCAAAACTGAGATTCTGAGGAAAATGGAAGAGATTGGGCAAGAAAATAACAGTTTAAAAGGTAGAATCTTGCAATTGGAAAGTGAGGCTCAGAAATCAAATGAACTGATAAGCAAATTGAACACCAGAAATGACAAGATTGAAAAGGAAAACCAAAAGATTATAGCCGATAACCAGTCCCTAAAGGCTAGAATCAAGCAATTAGAAGCTAATGATTTCTCAAGACAACAAGAACAAATAAAACAAAGTCAAAAGACTGAAAAAATAGAAGGAAATATGAAATATCTCAATGAGAGAGTGACAGACCAAGAAAACC
>NC_058135.1:52321783-52346353 GCF_016433145.1 Gracilinanus agilis
TAAAAGAATGCCTGCCCTTTGACCCAGCCATACCATTGCTGGGTTTGTACCCCAAAGAGATCATAGATAAACAGACTTGTACGAAAATATTCATAGCTGCGCTTTTTGTGGTGGCAACAAATTGGAAAAGGAGGGTATGTCCTTCAATTGGGGAATGGCTGAACAAACTGTGGTATATGCGGGTGATGGAATACTATTGTGCTGAAAGGAATAATAAACTGGAGAAGTTCCAGGTGAACTGGAGAGACCTCCGGGAACTGATGCAGAGCGAAAGGAGCAGAGCCAGAAGAACTCTATACACAGAGACTGACATTCTGTGGTAAAATCGAATGTAATGGACCTCTGTACCAGCAGCAATACAATGACCCAGGACAATTCTGAGGGATTTATGGTAAAGATGCTACCCACATTCAGAGGAAGGACTCCAGGAGAGGAAACATATAAGAAAAACAACTGCTTGAACGCATGGTTTGGGGTGGACATGATTGGGGATGTGGACTCGAAACTACCACACCAATGCAACTACCAACAATTTGGAAATTGGTCTTGATCAAGGACACATGACAAAACTAGTGGAAATGCGCATGGGTAGGGGGGGTGCGGGGGGGGTTAAAGGGGAAAGGAGGAGCATGAATCATGTAACCATGTTAAAAATGAATATTAATAAATGTTAAAAAAAATTCTTGTCTTTAATGCCTGGAACATTCTGCTGAAAGCTAGAAAGTCTCCAAAAAAATAAAAAGGAAATGAAACTGACCTGGCATGACCCATTCCTGATGAAGCTATGCTCTTAGGTATAATAGCTTCCTTTTTTAAATGTTCATAAATGATTTTGTTAATAATAGAATTAAGAATTTTGTCAGGAGTCTCAGAATACCACAGTTTAGAGTAACTCAGGAATTATCTATTCCATAAAATTGAACCCATTGGACAATAGTCTTTAGCTTGTCCCATTTTCCCTGCTTTGAAAATCACACACATGAATTGATTCAAAATGAATTGAGTAGAACCAGGAGAATGTTGCACATAATAACATCAATAATGTATGATCACCAACTATGAAAGACTTAACTACTATTATCAATAAGGCAAAGATCCAGAACAACTCCAAAGGACTCATGCTAAAAAAAGGTATATCCATCTCCATAGAAGAAACAAAGTCCAAATGCAGATTGAAACTTGCCATTCTTTATTTACTCCATGCATTTTTTCTAGTGTAAACATCATGAGTCATTTCTCAACATGATGAACATCGAAATGTGTTTTATTTGATAATATGTGTACAGCCTATGTTATATTACCTGCCTTCTTGTGGTGGGGGGATGGTTAGAAGGGAGGGGTAGAACATGGATTGAAAAATGTCAAAAAATGAATGTTAAAAATTGAATCATATTATCTGGTAAAAAAGAATGTGAGCTCTAAAAGAAAAAAATGAAGGATAAATAACAAATAAAACATAACCCCACTCATTTACTCATCTAGTGAGTAAGTCATGAATATTTGGCAAGTCATGATATCTCAGGCATCCATCTAATCTGAGAGGCCCAGATTGCATCAGGGAATTTTTATACTTCTCAAACAAGAAGATGGAGCCAATCAGATTGTGTGGGGAGAGGAAGCTAGGATTTAAGGAAGTAATGAGGAAAATGTTGGTTTAGAACTCAACATTTATCTTTTTTTTCTACACTAAGTCTCTTGTCAATTTCATTCTCATTCCTTCCTGTCTTATTCATGACTTTGTTTTATCAATTATCTCCTTACTCTATCATGCTTCTTCAATTCCTCTATCTCTGCTAGTTATTACTCTTTCCATGTTTCTTCTTTGTAGACATATTACAAAGTGATTATTCTATTCTTTACCTCCCTCTCAAGTTCTACTGCTATATTTCCTACCACTTTTCTTGACCTCTTTACCTTGATGAACATGTCCAGAAACAAAATCATTATCATTCCCCATAAGCTTACAAAACTCATTATCCTCCAAACTGGCCAGTTTTGTTTGAGGGTATCATTACCCATCTAGTGACTGAAGTTCACAATCTCATTGTCATCTATAACTCTTCAATCACTGTCACTCCTCACCACCAGTTTCCAATCAGTTATAAGTTTTGTCAGCTTTCCCCCAATAATATCCCATATACTTCCTATTCTTGCCACTCATAAAGCTACCAACCTTAGACTACTCTGAGCTATTACAATTGCCTTCTAATTGGGTTTCCTAGTTTTAGTTTCTCCCCTTTATAATTTAGCCTCCACACAACAGACAAAATAATCTCCCTGATACACATATCTGACTAGGTCATTTTCCTCCTCAGAAATCTCCCTGTTGCCATCAAGATAAAAATATAAGCTTTTGAATTGCTATGTACAGCTTTGCAGTCTGAACTAGCTTAACTTTTCAGACATTTCACATTTCTATTCCTCCTGCTCCTTGCTATTCTTTGAACATGGCATTCCATTTTTGTCTCTGTCTTTCACAAATTGTCTTTTATGCAAGAATGCTTTTTTATCTCCCTTACTTTTAGAATGTTTAGCTTCTTTGACAAATCAACTCATGTTCAACATCCAATAGGACCTTTTAATGATACACTTGGTTATTTGTACTTTCTCCCTAGTTTTAACTTATTTTCACTTATCTGTGCACATATTTCTTCCTAGAATATAATAGCCAGAGCTCCTTGAGGGTAGGAAATGTTTTTCCTTTTTATTTTTGTATATCCATTGTCTAAAATAGTGTTTTGTATAGAGCAGGCACTAAGAAATACTTGTTGAATTGAATTAGTTTTAGTTAAAATTGAATTGAAATTGTTTGAATGTCCTTTCAGGATAACATAACAAAAACAAACTATCACTTTCCTCTCATAGACATTTAACTTTATCCTGTAATTTTAATGGCACTACGATTCTCCCAAATAATCAGTGTCAAAGTCTGAGAGGCATTATCTCCTGCATCTAACACAATTTTTTTGCTACATCTAAGTGTACTGCCAATGATTCTTGAATTGATCTTCTCAAAGAATTTTAGGCTTTCAGAGCTGGGAGACCCTTAAGACTATTCAGCCAATCCATTCATGTATATGAATACATTCATCCCTAACATTGCAAGGTAGGCTGTTCTTTAGAATCTCTAAGGGGGGGGGGGCATCTTGGTAGCTCAGTGGATTCCAAGCCAAGCCTAGAGATGGGAGGTCCTAGGTTCAAATCTAGCCTCAGACACTTCCCAGCTGTGTGACCCTGGGCAAGTCACTTGACCCCTATTGCCTAGCCCTTTCCACTCTTCTGCCTTGGAGCCAATACACTATTGACTCCAAGATGGAAGGTAAGGGTTTAAAAAAAATCTCTATAGAAGATTTCAACCTACTTCCTCCTAGGGCAACTGATTTCACTTTGGAAAGCTCTAATTTTTTAAAATCATTTCCTTACATTAAAAAGGAGTTGGGGGGCAGCTGGGTAGCTCAGTGGAGTGAGAGTCAGGCCTAGAGACAGGAGGTCCTAGGTTCAAACCCGGCCTCAGCCACTTCCCAGCTGTGTGACCCTGGGCAAGTCACTTGACCCCCATTGCCCACCCTTACCAATCTTCCACCTATGAAACAACACACCAAAGTACAAGGGTTAAAAAAAAGAAAAGGAGTTGGCTTCTCTGCAACATTTTCTCAGTGTTCTTAATGTCTAATATGTAAAAGACACATTATGAAGGGAATAATGAAAAGAGTTCATGTTTCAGCTTAGAGTTAAACAAAATAAAATCAAGGATCCTTTTCAAATGGAAGAATCTTGGATTCCAGAATCACTATAATGTAAAAATAGGTGCTCATGATTAAATACTGCCTTCAGGTTTACCAAACTATATCCTTACAGAATCCTATGAAGTGCAGTAGACAATTTAGCTGTTGTTGTCAGTTGGACCTAAACATATGTCTCTCCTAACTCTAGGTCCATCCTCCCTCTACTTTACCAAAATACCCTCAGAGCAAGGCAGAACAAGCTTAATCCCTTTACTACATGACAACCCTTCAAATCCTTGAAGAAAGTGATTGTGTTCACCTTAATTATTTTTTCCAAGGTAAAGACCACCAGTTCCTGCAACTAATCCACAAATGGCATGGTTTCAAGAATCCACACCATCATAGTTCTCCTCCTCCTCTGAAAGCTCTATCGGCTGTTAATGTTTTTCCTGTAGAGGTACCCATAACTAAATAGAACACTCTAGATATCATTTGACCAGGATGAGGTGTGTGTTGTGGTCTATAACCTCTGTCTTTTCTGAATGTTAAATCTCTAAATACAGACTAAGACTACATCATCTTTTGGAGGGCTGCTACATCACATCGTGGACCATATTAACATGTCAGGCTACTACAACACTGAGATTGTCTCAAAAAGTATAGCCTAATTGCACTTCCCTTTCCTAGTACTTGTGAAATATGTTTTTAAACCCATGTGTAGTATAATTTAAATAAATAAATGTATATGTATATGATTCCATGTATTCCCACTTCCAATTCCATAGTTCAGACTCTCCTGTTCATGACTGCTTGCATTACTGTGAACTATATTGTGCTCCTACCTGATCTTCCATTTGCCCATTTCTCTCCCCTTCAATGCATTCTCCACAGTTATCCCAGATCAGTCATCACAAGGTACTCCCATTAGGGTCACTCTCCTATTCAAAAACCTTCAAGAACATGAAAATCAAACTCCTCAGCCTAGTCTCCATAATTCACATTTATAGTCAGCCGATATTTCTAGTATTAGATTCCTTCTATCCTCATATATATTGTACACATACACATATGGCTCAGTCAAACAGAATATAACTTGTCCCAGATTCCTCTGAAGCATTCCCTACATCTTTGTTCCCCTCCCCATGCACAACCAATTATTCATCATTCCTATGTTCTCCTCTACACTTTTGTCCATGCTATTCCTTCTACCTGTTAGATTCCTTTCAGAAATCTCTAATCATTCTAGAAATTTTAGATCAAATACCTCTAGGTAGCTTTCTCTGATTTCAACACTATCCCAATAGATGTTACCACTCATATCTCTAAGACTCCATCTTATTTTTTACTTCCACCTTATTGAATTTGTTGTAGTCTTTATTGTATTTATGTGTTATCTGTTTGTCTCTCTTACTTACCCTTACCCTTTGCCAAAACATTCAAACAGATGGAATTGACATTAAGTTCTCATGAGTAAGAACTTCATGTTCTCCATATGCCAAAGCATCCCTCATAGTGCATGTTAAATATTTATTGAATGGAATTTAATTTTTAAAAGTATTCAACTCAACAGTATGGAGATACTAAGTGACTTGTAGTAGCCCACCACCCCATCTATGATACCATACTGCCACTTAGATTATCCACCCACATGGGATACAAACTCAGAACATCTCTTTCATCTACAATAATACCACTTTCTTTCCCATGCCACCTACATTTTGTTCCAAATTCCTAACATGCTCTCTGTCTCTCTCTCCATCTTTGTCTCTGTCCCTCTCTCACACACAGACACAAACAGACATAGGCACAGACACAGACACAGACACACAGAGATACATACACATACACAAAGGTGATATTAGGTTGTATTAGTAGAAACATAATAGCCATTCTGGGAGGGGACACACACATACACACGCATGCACGCACATACGCACACACACACACACACACACACACACACACACACACACATACACGCACAGAAAATCTAATCAATTTCCTTGAAGAGAGTTCTAATTGTTAGATGTTTTAGTTGGGTAGACCATATTCTACTCCATTATTTTTTTTTAAACCCTTACCTTCCATTGTGGAGTCAATACTGTGCATTGGCTCCAAGGCAGAAGAGTGGTAAGGGTAGGCAATGGGGGTCAAGTGACTTGCCCAGGGTCACACAACCAGGAAGTGACTGAGGCCAGATTTGAACCTAGGACCTCCCGTCTCTAGGCCTGACTCTCAATCCACTGAGCTACCCAGCTGCCCCCTCCATTATGTTTTTGATAGAAATCCCTGGAAGCTTATGGATGTCAAATATAAATCTGAATGAAAATGAATCTAGTGGTCCTCCCTTCACACAAACATACATACACTATTTCAGAAGATAATCATTACCTTCCATCTTGGAATCAGTACTGTATATTGGTTCCAAGGCAAAAGAGCAGTATGAACTAGACAATGAGAGTTAAGTGACTTGCTCAGGGTCATGCAGCTAGGAAATGTTTGAGGTCATATTTGAAACTAGGACCTCCCATCAATAGGCCTGGCTCTCAATCCTCTGAGCCACATAGGTGGCTCCAACACAAATATAATCTTAACTCTAAGCAATATAACAAGTTTAGCTTTATTTCCACAAGACTATGATTTAGTAGAAGACATATTATAGCATTCTGTTGTGTAACTGTCCAATAGAAATTGTCCAGTTTCCAAAAGATATTTCTCTTTTAGAGAAACAAATAAGCTTCTCCTTTAAAATTTCTCAACAGCTATTGCTATTACTAAACATCAGTGGAACCAGTGAGGCAGAGTATGTCTTTTATCACCTATTCACCGGAAGAAAGATATATACAACAATGATCTCCAAACCAAATGAGGTGGGGGGTTGCTTGCAACTGGGGTTTTGGCCTCATTTCTAGTAGGCACATACAAACTGCAAGGAAATGCTGTCTGTGAAGAAGATTTCCTCCTCTTTGATAAGACCAAGAATGGTTCAGGTTTCTGCAATGCTGTCTTTTAATCATCTTTGCCAGCTCTTTCAAAGAAACATTTGGAGGAAAGAGGTTGGCTTACCATACATGGAACAGCCTGCTTCCCCTCTACTTCTTTATAAAAATAATGATCTTTAATGGTGGCTAAAGCCACTAAGTGAATCAGACTAGAATCCTGCCGACAGCTGCTCATTCATCAAGCTTTGACTTTCAGTCCTATCACCTTGTATCAAGACAATTCCTTTCTCCTTCTTGGTTCAAAGAGCTTTATACATATTACCTCATTATCCTCCAAAAGAGCATTTGGAAGCCATTAGGAAGCAGGTAAACTGACAGCAACACCCAGATACAGGGGAGGTGGGTAAATGTTTTACCCCAAAGCACAAAAAATGTGACAGATTTGGGATTAAGATCTAGGTGTCTAGGTGACCAGCTTTTGTGTGTTTTATATTTCATCTATTTGGTTACTGTTTTTCTGTTTTGTTTTGTTTCGTTTTTTTTCTCTAAACCAGACTACAAGACTTCTCAAATGAGGCAGAGGAGAAGGATAATTAATTGTTTAGTGAATTCAGGGAAATATATATTGCACCAACCAGGTTCATTCAGGCTCAAGTCATTTGGATTGACTGGGTTCCTCTGGGCGACATATGTGACTTAAATAACATGAGATTACTAGCAGCAAGTAAACATTATCCAAATTGGCTATCTAGACAGCCTGAATTCATAAAATGATTGCCCAGCCATCCAGTTTGGCTTCAGTTGGATAGAACTAGTCTTATCCTATTTTCATTTGTAGCTTGGTTTTATCACAAATGGAAAGCTACTTTCTACTTCCTTGTTTAAGCTGAATATCAGGAAATAACTTCCTGACAGTCCTGTGAGAACAGTATTCCAAAGGAAGTGTTAGAAATAACCTCATTTAACACATGTATAACTAGAGCAAAGAAAACACTGGAAAGCATATTGGAAGAAATCCTGCACAAGCCCCGGAAAGATTTAACAGGTGCTTCTGAGCCTAATTGCTAAGGTTCTGTCATCACAGTATACATTTTTAGAATATTGGATAAAACTAAGCTACATATGAGTGGTATAAGTGTTGCAAAAAGTGATTTACCCATTTGAGCATCTTCAGACTTCTGGTACGTGTTAAATGAACTTTCTCTTTCTTTAATTATTTTTTTCTATTAAGAAAATATGGGTTTTCTTCCCCTCATCAACCTCATGAAAAAGAGGAAGAAAAATAAAACACGTGCAACAAATGTGTAGAACCAAGCAAAACAAGTTTTCACATTGTCCATATCTAAAAATATATATCCCATTTGTTATATTTAGTTTATTACATCACTCCTTGTCAGGAGCTAGAAAATATTTATCATGGGTCCTATGGAATCATAGTTAATCATTGAGTTGATAAGAATTCTAAAGCCTTTAACCCATTTCCTAGTCCACAAATGGCCAAGAGACATGAATAAGCACTTTTCACATGATGAAATCAAAACTATAAATAAGCACAAGAAAATTTGTTCTAAATCCCTCCTAATTTGAAAAACGCAAATTAAAACAACTTCAAAGTACCACCTTATACCTAGCAGACTGGTCAATATGGCAGCAAAGGAAAGTCACAAATGTTGGAGGAGATGAGGCAAAATTGGGGCACTAATACACTGCTGGTAGAGTTGTGAATTGGTCCAACCATTCTGGAGGGCAATTTGGAACTATATGCAAAGAGCTTTAAAAGAATGCCTAACCTTTGACTCAGTCAAACCACTGCTGGGTTTGTACCCCAAAGAGTTAATAAGGAAAAAGATTTGTACAAAAATATTTGTAGCCACACTCTGTGTGATGGCAAAAAATTGGAACATGAGGGGGTGTCCATCAATTGGAGAATGGGTGAACAAATTGTTGTATGTAATGGTGATGGGATACTATTGCGCTAAAAGGAATAATAAACTGGAGGAATTCCATGTACACTGGAAAGACCTCCAGGAATTGATGCATAGTGAAAGGAGCAGAACCAGGAGAACATTGTACACAGAGACTAATATATTATGGCAGAATTGAATGTAATAGACTTTTCTACTAGTAGCAATGCAATGATCAGGACATCTCAGAGGAACTTATGAGAAACAATGCTATTCACATCCAGAGAAAGAACTGTGGAAACAGAAACACTGAAGACAACCATATGATTGATCACATAGTTCTATATGGATATGATCAGGGTTTTGATGTTAAAAGATAATTTTCCTGCAAATATGAATAACATGGAAATAGGTTTTGAACAATGATACATGTATAATAACTCAGTGTAATTGCTTGTCAGCTCTGAGAAGGGGGAAGGAAGAGGGGAGGGAAAGAACATGAATCATGTAACTATGGAAAAATATTCTAAATTAAAAAAAAGAATTCTCAAGTTTTTCAAATATAACCAATTTTGCGATGCTGTTGTTATAATATAAATTATCCTCTCATTTCTGTTCACTCCACTCGCTATCAATTCATAAAACCTCCCTAGGTTTCAGTAAAACCATGTTCCTTATTTTCATATACCAGAGTTGGAAGGAACGTGAGAGGGTAACAGATCCAATCCCATTATTTTTCAGATCAGCCATACAGAGTTTAAATAATTTTCCCAGAGTCACACAGTTAGAAAGTTCCTGAGGTAGGATCTGAACCCAGATATTACCAAGTACCAAGCTCAGCACTGTGTCCATTATACTATAGTGCTATACACTACCACCTAAATTCCCAAATTGCATACATTTTCTGGACATATCTTTCTTCAATCCTACTCCCTCTTATTTCCTTCCTTTTTCATATCTTTTTAATTCCTTGAAAAGATGTCACTCCCACATGCCAATAGTGTATTTTTAAATACACTTTTTAAAGGTTTCACTTGGTTTCTGTTTCTCCATCCCTAAGGAAGAATAAAGGAATCAAAACTTTATTCAGCAATATTTTACCCTGAACAAGCAAATTTAAGATAAATTTAGGCAATATTTATAGAAAAATCATTGCCAAGTCAAGGGGCTTGGACATTCTCTTCTTACTATTTTCTACCTTGGTGAAACCATATGGAATATTTGGTCTTATTCTGGGTCCCACATCTTAAGAAGCACTATGAGAAGATAGAGAACTTCTAGGGAATAGTTGTCATGATGGGAAATGGGTAGGAAATCATGAAATACAAAAAAAAATGGTTAAAAGAGCTTGCGATTTTTAGTTCAAAGAAGGAAAAGATTAGGGAAGCATTATAACTTTCATCAAGGTTCTGAAAGTATGTCATAAGGAAGAGAGAGTGGGACTCTTGTTCTGCTGATCCACATAAAGGACAGAAAACAATGAGCTGAAAATAAAAGAAGTAGATACCAGCTCAATATGAGAAGGCAGTATTGTTCAATGAGATTATTGAATCTGAAGCCAAAGAACCTAGTTCATAACTTACTAGCTCATTAGTAGAAATAATCAACAACTTTAGCAAAGTTGCAGGATATAAAATAAATGCACATAAATAATCAGCATTTCTATATATTTCCAACACATCACAGCAGCAAGAGTTAGAAAGAGAAACACCATTTAAAATCACTCTAGACAATATAAAATATTTAGGAATCTATCTACCAAAACAAACACAGGAACTATACAAATATAACTACAAAACACTTTCCAGACAATTAAAATTAGATCTATACAATTGGAAAAACATTGAGTGCTCATGGGTAGGATGAGATAACATAATAAAAATGACCATTCTACCCGAATTAATTTACCTATTTAGTGCCCTACCTATCAAACTACCAAAAAACTTTTTTACTGAATTAGAAAAAAAACTATAACAAAGTTCATTTTGAAGAACAAAAGATCAAGAATATCAAGGGAAATAATGAATAAAACATGAAGGAAGGTGGCCTAGCAGTACCAAATATTAAACTATAGTATAAAGCAGCAATAATCAAAATGATATGGTACTGGCTAAGAGACAGAAGGGAGGATCAGTGGAATAGACTTGGGGTAAGTGATGTCAGCAAGACAGTGTATGATAAACTCAAAGAGCCCAACTTTTGGGACAAAAATCCACTATTTGACAAAAACTGTTGGGAAAATTGGAAAACAATATGGGAGAGATTAGGTTTAGATCAACATCTCACACCCTACACCAAGATAAATTCAGAATGGGTGAATGACCTAAATATAAAGAGGAAAACTATAAATAAGTTAAGTGAACACAAAATAGTATACCTGTCAGATCTGTGGGAAAGGAAAGATTTTAAAACCAAGCAAGAGTTAGAGAAAATTACAAAATGTAAAATAAATGATTTTGATTATATTAAACTAAAAAGCTTTTGTACAAACCAAAATATTTAATGAAAAGAAAGATAATGAGGAGACAACATACGAAATTTATTCTAATTTTTTTCCCAATTTGTTGTTTCCCTTCTGATTTTGACGAAATTTATGGGATACAGCCAAAGCAGTACTCAGAGGAAAATTTATGTCTCTGTGTGCCTATTTTAACAAAAAAGAGAAAGAGAAGATCAATGAATTAGGCATACAACTAAAAAAACTAGGAAAAGAACAAATTAAAAACCCTCTGATAAAGACCAAATTGGAAATCAAAGGAGAAATTAATAAAATTGAAAGTAAAAGAATTATTGAATTAATAAACAACACTAGGAGCTGGTTGCTTAAAAAAAACCAACTTATTTATTTACCTATCAAACTAAAAAAAATGTGAAGGAAGGTGACCTCGAAGTACCCAATCTTAAACTGTACTATAAAGCAGTAGTCATCAAAACAATATGGTATTGGCTATGAGACAGAAGGGAGGATCAATGGAATAGACTTGCGATAAATGGGTAAGTGACCTCAGAAAGACAGTATATGATAAACCCAAAGAACCCAGCTTTGGGGACCAAAACCCACTATTTGACAAAAACTGCTGGAATAATTGGAAAACAGTATGGGAGAGATTGGATTTAGATCAGTGATGGGCAAACTATTCCCCAGGGGCCAGATCCAGGCCATAGTTTGCCCATCACTGACTTAAGCAATTCCCTAATCACTATGCCCTCACAACCAGATGTAGTGATTAAGGAATTGCTTATGGCAGTGATGGGCAAACTATGGCCTGGATCTGGCCAGTGGAGAACAGTTTGCCCATCACTGGTCTAGATAAACATCTCACAACCTATACCAAGATAAATTCAGAATGGGTGAATGACTTGAATATAAAGAAGGAAACTATAAGTAAATTAGGTGATAAAGAATAGTATACTTGTCAGATCTTTGGGAAAGGAAATATTTTAAAACAAAGCAAGAGTTAGAAAAAATTACAAAATGTAAAATAAATAATTTTGAATACATTAAGTTAAAAAGATTTTCTACAAACAAAACCAATGCTAAAATTAGAAAGGAAGCAACATCATTTGATTGAAAATAATATTTGACAGTTTTGTGTTTGAGCAACTCAAAATCCAAATATTATTTTACAAGTATACTTAATAATTATCAAAACCAAAGAGGATGCAGTTAGATGAAAGCTTTATAGTCTTTTGTTCTATGGTACCCAGAGTTGAGAGCTAATAGCTTTTTCTTCTTGAAATAAGAGGATAGCACACTTAAGCTGTTGGTAGAATGCATTATCTAGTACTCTTGGTTCTTTGTGTGTGCATAAGTTATCTCAGGTTGAAATTACACATTTGGAAGCATTTATTGAGCAGCCAGATTTTTCATATATTAGTTCTCACTTGACGAAGGTCATAAGGTAGAAATAACTTTGGTCCATATTGGATCTCTTTTCCCTTCTCAATACTTTGTCCACATTGTCTTGAAATTCTGCCAGTTTCAGGTAGGATTCATGAAATTGCTTAGAATAGAAATTATTTCTTCCTCACTCCCACCCCTCTTTTTTCATCCTTTATCAATGATGGACTAGGGAAGAATTTGACTTTGAAAAGTTAAACCTTATTATTAAAGGCATGAATTTTGATAGAGCCTTTCACTTCTCACCTCTATATTGTTTGGTGTAATTTTTTAGAGCTTTAATTTAAATTTCTTCCTTTTTACATTTTCCTTTTTGGATGAAGCTGTAGTGTAGCATTATTTGCTCATGTTTGTCTTGTATATGTGTGTAAACAGTGTAAAAGTTTGCTTACAAATTACATTCCACCCCATGAACTGTCCAGATCTGATCAAAAGCCCTTTCTTGTTAGAATTCTATAACTGTCTAAGACATTAAACCTGTGTTGTTAAAAAAAAAAAAAGAAAAGAAGCAACAAATTGGGAAAAAAATCTTTATAACAAAAAACTCTGACAAAGGTCTAATTACTAAAATATATAAGGAGCTAAAACAATTGTACAATTGTACAAAAAATCAAGCCGTTCCCCAAGGGACATGAATAGGGAACTTTCAGGTAAAGAAATAAAAACTATCAACAAACACATGAAAAAATGTTCTTATAATTAGAGAAATGCAAATTAAATAACTATGAGGTACCACCTCACACCTAGCAGATTGGTTAACATGACAGCAAAGGAAAGTAATTAATGTTGGAGGGGATATGGCAAAATTGGGACACTAATGCATTGCTGGTGGAGTTGTGAATTGATCCAACCATTCTGGATGGCAATTTGGAACTATGCTCAAAGGACCATAAAAGACTATCTTCCCTTTGATCCAGCCACACCATGCTGGGTTTATACCCCAAAGAGATCATAGGGAAAAAGACTTGTACAAAAATAGTTATAGCTGCACTATTTGTAGTGGCAAAAAATTGGAAAATGAGGGAATGTCCTTCAATTGGGGAATGGCTGAACAAATTGTGGTATCTGTTGGTGATGGAATACTATTTTGTTCAGAGGAATAATGAACTGGAGGAATTCCATGTGAACTGGAATGACCTCCAAGAATTGATGCAGGAGCAGGAGCAGGAGTACACTGTACAAAGAAACTGATACATTGTGCTACAATTGAAAATAAGGGATTTCTCTACTAGCAGCAATGCAATGATCCAGAACAATACTGAGGGACTTAAGATAAGAACACTATCCACATTCAGAGGAAAAACTGTGGGAGTAGAAATGCAGAAGAAAAACAAGTGCTTGACCACACAGGTTGATGGGGATATTGTTGGGGTTGTAGACAGTAAACAATCACCCTAGTATAACTATCAATAATATGGAAATGGATCTAGATCAATGATATGTGAAAAAACCGAGTGGAATTCTGGGTCACTGCTGGGGGGGGGGAGGGAGGGAAGGGAGAGGTAAAGAACAGGAATCGTGTAACCATGGGAAAATATTCTAAATTTTAAGAAAAGTTTTTTTAAAAGTATTCTATCACCAACAGATACCACAACTTGTTCAGCCATTCCCTAATTGAAGGGCATCCCATCATTTTCCAATTTTTTGCTACCACAAAGAGGATGGCTATAAATACTTTTGTACAAGTCTTTTTCCCTATTATCTCTTTGGGCTATAAATCAAGCAATGCTATGGCTGGATCAAAAGGCAGATAGTCTTTTAAAGCCCTTTGAGCATAGTTCCAAATTGCCATCCAGAATGGCTGGATCAGTTCACAGCTCCACCAGCAGTGCATTAATGTGCCAATTTTCCCACATCCCCTCCAACATTCATTACTCTCCCCTGCTGTCATTTTAGCCAATCTGCTGGGTGTGAGGTGATACCTCAGAGTTTTTTTGATTTGCATTTCTCTAATTATTAGAAATTTAGTACACTTTTCTCAGGTGCTTATTGATAGTTTTGATTTCTTTATCTGAAAACTTCCTATTCATGTCACTTGCCCATTTATCAATTGGGAGATGGCTTGATTTTTTGTATAATTGATTTAGCTCCTAGTAAATTTGAGTAATTAAACCTCTGACAGAGGTTTTTGTTATAAAGAATTTTTCCCCAATTTTTTGTTTCCTTTCTAATTTTGGTTGCAATGTTTTTGTTTGTACAAAAACATTTTAATTTAATGCAATCAAATTATTAATTTTACATTTTGGAATATTCTCTATTTCTTGCTTGGTTTTAAAATCTTTCCTTTCCCATAGATCTGACAGGTAAACTATTTTATGTATAACTAATTTACTTATAGTTTCCTTCTTTATGTTTGTCAACCACCTATTCTGAATTTAACTTGGTATAGGATGTGAGTTGTTGCTCCAAATCTAATCTTTCCCATACTGTTTTCCAATTATCCCTGCAGTTTTTGTCAAACAGTGGGTTTCTCTCCAAAAAGCTGGGCTCTTTGGATTTATCATATACTATCTTGCTGAGGGTATTTACCCCAACTCTATTCCATTGATCCTCCCTTCTGTTTCATAGCCAGGACCATATTGTTGTGATGACCACAGCTTTATAATACAGTTTAAGATCTGATACTGCTAGGCCTGGATCCTTCACATTTTATTTCATTAGTTCCCTTAATATTCTTGATCTTTTGTTATTCCAAATGAACTTTGTTATAATTTTTTCTAATTCACTAAAAATGTTTTTGGTAGTTTGATAGGTATAGCACTAAATAAGTAAATTAATTTGGGTAGGATTGTCATTTTTATTATATTAGCTCATTCTACCCATAAACAATTGATGTTTTTCCAGTTATTTTATTCTAGTTTTAATTGCGTGGAAAGTGTTTTGTAGTTGTGTTCAAATAATTCTTGTGTTTGTCTTGGTAGATAGATTCCTAAATATTTTATATTGTCTAGGGTGATTTTAAATGGAATTTCTCTTTCTAACTTGCTGCTGAGTTGTGTTGGAAAGATAAAGAAATGCTGATGACTTATGTTGGTTTATTTTGTATCCTACAACTTTGCTAAAGTTGTTGATTATTTCTACAAGCTTCTTAGTTGATTCTCTAGGATTTTTTAAGTAGACCATCATATCATCTGCAAAGAGTGATAGCTTATTCTCCTCATTGCCTATTTTGATACCTTCAATTTCTTTTTCTTCTCTAATTGCTACTGCTACTGTTTCTAGTACAATGTTAAAAAATAGAGGAGATAATGGGCATCCTTGTTTCACTCCTGATCTTATTGGGAAGGCTTCAAATTTATCCCCATTGCATATGATGCTTGTTGATGGTTTTAGATATATGTTGTTTATTATGTTTAGGAAAGGTCCTTCTATTCCTATAATTTCCAGTGTTTTCAATAGGAATGGATATATTTTGTCAAAGGCTTTTTCAGCATCTATTGAGATAATCATGTGATTTTTGTTTGTTAGATTGTTGATATGGTCAATTATGTCAATGGTTTTCCTAATGTTGCATTCCTGGTATAAATCCCACCTGATCATGGTGGATGATCCTATTGAACACTTGCTGGAGTCTCTTTGCTAGTATTCTATATAAGATTTTTGCATCTGTGTTCATTAGGGAAGTTGGTCTGTAGTTTTCTTTCTCTATTTTTGATCTACCTGGCTTTGGAATCAGTACCATATTTGTGTCATAAAAGGAATTTTGTAGGACTCGTTCTTTGCTTATTATATCAAATAATTTGTATAGTATTGGGATTAGTTATTCTTTGAATGTTTGATAGAATTCATTTGTGAACCCATCCTTCTCTGGCAATTTTTTCTTAGGGAGTTCTTTGATAGCTTGTTCAATTTCTTTTTCTGATATGGGATTATTTAGGTATTCTATTTCTTCTGCTGTTAATATAGGTAACTTATATTTTTGTAAAAATTCAACCATATCACCTAGATTGCTATATTTATTGCCATATAATTGGACAAAATAGGTTTTAATGATTGCCTTAATTTCCCTTTCATTATAGGTGATGTCTCCCTTTTCATCTTTGATACTGTCAATTTGGTTTTCTTCTTTCCTTTTTTTTATTAGATTGACTAGTACTTTGTCTATTTTATCTGTTTTCTCAAAATACCAGCTTCTAGTCTTATTTATTAGTCCAATAGTTCTTTTACTTTTAATTTTATTAATTTCTCCCTTGATTTTTAGTCTTTCTAATTTATTTTCATCTGGGGATTTTCAATTTGCTCGCTTTCTAATTTTTTAAGTTGCATGCCCAATTCATTAATCTCTGCCCTCCTTAATTTGTTAATATATGCACTCAAGGATATAAATTTCCCCCTGAGTACTGCCTCGGCTGCATCCCACAGAGTTTAGTAGGATGTCTCATCATTGTCATTCTCATCAATGAAATTGTTGGTTGTTTCTATGATTTCTTCTTTGACTAGCTGGTTTTGGAGAATCATATTATTTAATTTCCAATTAGTTTTTGATTTACCTGTCCCGGTGCAAGTACTAATTATTATTTTTATTCCATTATGATCTGAGAAGGTTACATTTATTATTTCTGCTTTTTTGTATTTGTTTGCAATGTTCCTATTCCCTATTACATGGTCAATCCTTGTGAATGTACCATGTGCAGCTGAAAAGAAGGTCTATTCCTTTTTGTCCATATTAATTTTACTCCACATATCTATTAAATCTAATTTTTCTAGGATTTCATTCACCTCTATTAACTCTTCCTTATTTATTTTTTGATTTGATTTATCTAGATCTGAAAGAGGGATATTTAGATCTCCCACAAGTATGGTTTTCCTATCTATTTCCTTCTTGAGCTCTGCCAGTTTCTCCTTTAGGAATTTGGATGTGTGCAAAATGTAAGTAAGGTAATGGGGTCACCAGGGATATTATAAATAAACTAAGTGATTTGTGGGATCACACTCTGGGATTTATGAGAGACTGGACCAGGATGGAGAGACCAGAGTTTACTGGATTCCCACAGGAATGGCAGTTGATCTTAACTGTCACTCAGCTTCAACTAGGCCAGTGTATAGTAACAGGCTAACAAAGTAAGAGGGACTTAACAGCTTTAATTATGTTTGACTAAAAGGTGGGAAAGGGATTTCTATACTTAAAATCTAAAGGATAAAACCACAGGGCAATGGGAGGACTTATTCTACTCTTATCTAAGTGATCTAAACTAACAGGGCCCAAGGAGCTGTAAATGGAGTCTCTGCCTCAGACCTGGAACCTGCCAGGCTTGAGTACAGCTAGAGGCTTTTGTGCCTTTGGGATTCTCACTGAAATCCACTGATGATCTCTTGATGCCAGGAGTCAAGATGATCTCAGGTACCAGGTTGTGAGGGTTTTGCTTGAAGCACTGTCCACCAGAACTCAAACTTCACCTCCTCCCTTGGCTCTATAGATCTTGTCCTAGATGCCACACCACACAGGATCCCAGGGAAAATCAGGATGCAAGATGTCCTTTGCTCTGAGGTCTCCCAGGCTGGTAACAGTTTTTGCCCACCACTCATGGAGTCCTCACTCAGGGCACAGACATACTTCCTCCTCCCTCATTCCATCCTGGAATTCACAGCTCCAGCTCCTTCCTGCTATGTACTTCCTAATCAATACCTAATCAATACCTAATCTAATCTTCCTCACAACAGATGCTATGCCATTTGGTGCATACATATTAAGCACTGTTATTTCCTCATTGTCTATACTGCCTTTTATCAGAATGTAATTACCTTCCCTGTCTTTTTAAATCACATTTATTTATTTATTTATCTATCTATTTGTTTGTTTGTTTGTTTATTTATTTATTTATTTATTTGTTCATTTATTTATTTATTTATTTTTAAACACTTGTACTTCGGTGTATTGTCTCATAGGTGGAAGATTGGTAAGGGTGGGCAATGGGGGTCAAGTGACTTGCCTAGGGTCACACAGCTGGGAAGTGGTTGAGGCTGGGTTTGAACCTAGGACCTCCTGTCTCTAGGCCTGGCTCTCAATCCACTGAGCTACCCAGCTGCCCCATATTTATTTTTACTTTGGATTTGTGAGAAACCATGATCACCATTCCTGCCTTCTTTTTCTCTTTGAAGACCAAAAGATTTTGTTCAAGCCCTTTACCTTAAATCTGTGTATGTCTACCCTCCTCATATGTGATTCTTGGTAGGATTTTGGTTTCTAATCCACTCTCCTATTTGCTTCCATTTTATGGGCAAGTTCATCCCATTCCCATTCAGAATTATAATTATCAGTTGCGTATTCCCCAACATTTTGGTATCCTCTCTTAGTTCTACCCCTTCTTCTTACACTATTTCCTTTTAAACCAGTGGTTTGCTTTAAGCCAGTAACCATTGTCCCCTCCCTTTATTTATTTCCCTTTCTACTCCCTCCCTTGTTATTCCCCTCTTTTTATTTTTAAGGCCTAATGAATTCCCTCCCTCTTTTTTCCCCTCTTTTTTTGTCCTCCCCACTCCCCTGCTACCCTTGGTTTATCCCTTCTGACTTTCTCAGTAGTGTTAGATAGAGTTCTATATCCCAATGGATATAGCCACTCTTCCCTCTCAGGATTAATTCCACTGACAATAAGGTTTAAATATTACCTCTTAATGCTCTCTTCCTCTCCTTCTTAAAATAGTATTTATCCCCTCCCCTTCCCATGGCCTCTTTGTATGTAATAGAATATCCTATTTTTCTTATTCATTCAAGTTTCTCTTGATGTCCTCTACTATTCACCCCCCTCTTTCCTACCCCCCATATCATCTTAGACCATATAGTACTGCAACCTCTCCCTATGAATAATTCTTCTAATTACTATAATAGTGAAAGCTATAATAGTGAATAGAGTTCACTACAGAGAATTACACATAACATTTCTCCACATAGGAATACAAATAATTAGATCTTATTGAAGCCCTAAAAGAGGCAAATTTTAAAAATAAGAGTTTTCTTTCTTTCCCCTCTGTTTCTTATTTACATTTTCATGTTTCTCTTGATTTTCGTGGTTGGATATCAAACTTTCCATTTAGTCCTGGTCTTTTCTGTGCAAATACTTGGACATCTTCTATCTTGTTAAATGCCCATACTTTCCCCTGGAAGTATATAGTCAGTTTTGATGCGTAGGTGATCCATGGTTGAAGGCCCATCTCTCTTGCCTTTCTGGATATCATATTCCAAGCCTCACAGTCTTTTAGAGTGGAGGCTGCCAGATCCTGTGTGATCCTGATTGGTGCTTCTTGATATCTGAATTGTCTCTTTCTGGCTTCTTGTAAAATTTTTTCTTTTATGTGGAAGTTCTTGAATTTGGCTATTATATTCCTTGGCATTGCCCTTTCTGAGGGTGATCTATGGATCCTTTCAATGTCTATATTGCCCTCTTGTTGAAGAACTTCGGGGCAGTTTTGCTGAATAATTTCTTTTAGTGTGGAGTCCAAATTTCTATTAATTTCTGCTTTTTCAGGGAGACCAACGATTCATAATTTGTCTCTTCTAGACCGGTTTTCTTGGTCTGTCACTTTTTCATTGAGATATTTCATGTTTCCTTCTATTTTATCAGTCTTTTGGCTTTGCTTTGTTTGTTCTTGTTTTCTTGAGAGATCATTAGCTTCTAATTGCTCAATTCTAGCCTTTAGAGACTGGGTTTCCTTTTCAATCTGGTCATTTCTGATCTTCAATTTACTTACCTCACTTTCCAATTGTGAAATGTTTCCTTTTAAACTGTTATTTTCTTGCCTGATTTCCTTTTGAGCTATTTCCCACTTCTCTAGCCAAATCTCTTCCATCTTTCTCATCATCTCAGATTTGAACTCTTCAAGGGCTTGTGACCAGTTTTCATTATTTTTGGAAGGTTTGGATATGATTTCTTGTTTGTTCTCCTCTTCTGTTTACTCTGTTGTCTGGATTTTCTCTGTACAAAAGTTGTAGAGTGTTAAAGATTTCTTCTTGTTGATCTTTCTCATCGGGGGTTCTTGATTTGGGCTTGCCATTGTTAGCCCATTGCCTTCTCAACTTTATCCTTGCACTCAGGATCTGTCTGAGCTCTTTAGTCTCCTGAGGTCTCAGCTCTAGTTGTTCTCAGGGTCAAGCCTCTTGGTGGTCCCCTTGCTTGCTCCTCTGCCGGAGGCTCCTTTAACAGTCTCAGGTTGCTGCTTCCACAGTCATGCACCCATCTGCACTGGGTCCCCACTCAAGGTCCAAGCCTGCACTCAAGATTCTTTTCTGCAACTGTGTCCACGCCTTCACCCACTACTGAGCTTAAGTCTGTGTTCAAAGTTCACGTGTTCTTTAGCCTATTGGGGTCTTAAGCAGTCTTGCTGCTCTCAGGAGCAGGCCCTGGAGCTGCCAATGACTTAATGGATGCCCCAAACTTGCTCTAACTCTTTTGTGCTGGCTTTGGCACTGTAGGTGGTGTGGGGGGGAGGGGTTGCTCAGCCCACATTTTAGTGAGAACTGATTCACCCCTTTATAGCATGGAAATGCCCTGAACCCACGTACCTTCAACACTGCACCCTGTTGTGAGGTCCCTTCATTTGTCTGGATTTGTTTTCATGTCCCCTTGAGGAGTCATATATATTTTTGTTAGGAGAGGTTAAGCAGGTGCTTTTTACTCTGTCACCATCTTAACCCTATATTGCCTTTTAAACTTCTCCCCACGCTCTCCATTTCCTGTATTGCTTCCCTCCACACCAGGCCTTTTATTACCCTTCTACTTCTCTATAGGGCATGACAAAATTTTCTGCCCCAATAGATCTGATTGTCCTTCCTTCTCTGAGTCAATTTCAATATGCTTAAGAATTAAGGATTAAGAAAGTAGCTGGGAGCGGTTAAGATGGCGGCAGAGTAAGGAGCAGCTGCTCGATCTCTCCTGACCGAACCACACAGGACCCCTCAAGGGGAAATAAAAACGAGTCCAGAGGAACGAAGGAACCCCACAACAGGGCGCAGCATTGAAGGTACGCAGAATCAGGGCATTTCCACACTTTAAAGGGGTGAAACAACTCTCACTAAAACACTAGAGGAAGAAGCCCCTCCCCCACCCCCCACACCGCACAAGTGGGTAAACAGGACTGGGGCAACCAGACAATCACTGGCAGCCCCTGAGCCTGTACCTGTGCGCTGCAAAACGAGGGACCCCAGGTGGCTGGGACTTTCCCTGAGCGCCCACGTGGGTGAAGGCACCACCTCTGGCCGGGACAAAGGCCCCTAAAACGCTGCCTTTCCCAAGCACTGAAGGCATCGCCTCAGGGGTGAATAAAGATCTCCAGCCCACGGACTTTCACTACCTTCTGCGGGGGTGAAAGTAGGGCCCTAAGAGCATCAGCGCAGGCAAAGGCAGTGCCCTAGGCTTGAATAACGATCTCCAGCCCAGGCTTGGACCTCCAGTGAGGACCCAGTGCAGACCTGAGCGTGGCTGTGGAAGCAGCCCCAAAGACTGCTGAAGGAGCCTCGGGCAGAGGGGCAGACCGGGAACTACCAGGAGGCCTGACCCCGAGGACAAGGAGACCGGAGCCCCCCCCCCCCAAGCTTGCAAGGCCCAGGCAGACCCGGAATGCAAAGACAAAGCGGAAAAGGGGCGGGGCTAACAATGGCCAGCAATAAGGAAGTCCAGAAGAAAAAGACCATCAAGAGAAACTCTGGAATACTCGACAACTTCTACACAGAGAAAATCCAGACAACAGGGGAGGGAAAACAAAAATCCAAACCTCCCCAAAAAAATGAAAGCTGGTCACAAGTTATGGAAGAGTTTAAAAATGAAATGCTGAGGAAGATGGAAGAAATCTGGCAAGAAAATAACAGTTTAAAAGGCAGAATTTCGCAATTGGAAAGTGAGACAAGACAACTGAAGACCAAAAATGACCAGATTGAAAAGGAAAACCAAAACATTAGAGCCGAAAACCAGTCCTTAAAGGCTAGAATCGAACATTTAGAAACCAATGATCTCTCAAGACAACAAGAACAAATAAAACAAAGTCAAAAGACTGATAAAATAGAAGGAAACATGAAATATCTCAATGAGAGAGTGACAGACCAAGAAAACTGGTCTAGAAGAGATAACTTGAGAATCATTGGTATTCCAGAAAAGGCAGAAATTAATAAAAACTTGGACTCCATACTCAAAGAAATTATTCAGCAAAATTGCCCTGAAGTTCTACAACAAGAGGGCAATATAGACATTGAAAGGATCCATAGAACACCCTCTACACTGGACCCAGAAAAGTCAACACCCAGAAATATAATAGCGAAATTGAAGAGCTTTCGAGTCAAAGAAAAAATCTTACAAGAAGCCAGAAAGAGACAATTCAAATATCAAGGAGCACCAATAAGGATCACACAGGATCTGGCAGCCTCAACGCTAAAAGAACGCAAGGCTTGGAATACAATATTCAGAAAGGCAAGAGAGCTGGGCCTTCAGCCACGAATCAACTACCCAGCGAAACTAACCATATACTTTCAGGGGAAAGTATGGGCATTCAACAAAATTGAAGAATTCCAAGTTTTTGCACAAAAGAGACCGGGACTAATTGGAAAGTTTGACACTCAACCACAGATATCAAGAGAAAGATGAAAAGGTAAATAAGAAACAGAGGGAAAAGAAAGAAAACTCATCGTCTTTTAAGCTTGACTCTTTAAGGGCATAAATAAGATCTAATTATCTGTATTACTAGGTGGAGAAATGCTATGTATAATTCTCTGTAGTGAACTCTATACACTATTATAATATTCACTATTATAGCAACCAGAAGAATAATTCATAGGGAGAGGACAGGATACTAAATGGTCTAAGATGACATGGGGGGTGAGAAAGAGGGGAGGAATAGTAGGGGACACCAAGAAAAATTCGAGTAAATAAGAAAAATAAGATATTCTATTACACACAAAGAGGGCATGTGAGGGGAGGGGATGAACACTACCATAAGAAGGAGAGGAAGAGAGCATTAAGAGGTAATAATCAAACCTTACTCTCAGTGTAATCAACCCGGAGAAGGAAGAGTAGCTTTATTATCCATCTGGATAAAAAACTCCATCTAATCCTACTGAGAAAGTCAGAAGGGATAAACCAAAGGGAGCAGGGGAGTGGGGAGGCCAAAAAGGGAGGGAAGAAGAAGGGGGAGGGAATTCATTCGGTCTTTAAAAAAACAAAAAGAAGGGAACAACAAGGGAGGGGACAGAAAGGGAAGTCAATCAAGGGAGGGGATAAGGGATACTGGCTGAAAGCAAACCACTGGTGTAAAAGAAAATAGTGCAATAAGAAGGAGTGGGTCTAGGGGAGGATACAAAAAATGTCAGTGAATACACAACTAACAATTGTAACTCTGAATGTGAACGGGATGAACTCACTCATAAAACGGAAGCAAATAGCAGAGTGGTTCAGAAACCAAAATCCTACCATAGGTTGTCTACAAGAAACACATATGAGGCGGGTAGACACACACAAGTTCAAGGTTAAGGGTATGAGCAAAATCTTTTGGGCATCAAATGAGAAAAAGAAGGCAGGAGTGGCTATCATGATCTCTGACAAAGCCAAAGTAAAAATAGATATGATTAAAAAAGACAGTGAAGGTCATTACATCCTGATTAAAGGCAGTATAAAAAATGAGGAAATAACACTGCTCAATATATATGCACCAAGTGGTATAGCATCCAAATTCATAAAGGAGAAACTGGCAGAGGTCAAGAAGGAAATAGATAGTAAAACCATATCAGTGGGAGATCTAAATATTCCTCTTTCAAATCTAGATAAATCAAACCAAAAAATAAATAAGAAAGAGGGAAGAGAGATGAATGAAGTCCTAGAAAAATTAGATCTAATTGATATGTGGAGAAAAATAAATAGGGACAAAAAGGAATACACCTTCTTTTCAGCTGCACATGGTACATTTACAAAGATTGACCATGTAATAGGGCATAGAATCATGGCAAACAAATGCAAAAGAGCAGATATAATAAATGTAACCTTCTCAGATCATAATGCGATAAAAATAATAATCAGTAAGAGCACTTGGACAGGCAAGTCAAAAACCAATTGGAAATTAAAGAATATGATTCTTCAAAACCAAATTGTCAAAGAAGAAATCATAGAAACAATCAACAATTT
>NC_058135.1:52351353-52383959 GCF_016433145.1 Gracilinanus agilis
CAATGACCCAGGACAATTCTGAGGGATTTATGGTAAAGAATGTTACCCACATTCAGAGGAAGGACTGCAGGAGAGGAAACATATAAGAAAAGCAACTGCTTGAACGCATGGGTCGGGGCGGACATGATTGAGAGTGTGGACTCGAAACTACCACACCAATGCAACCACCAACAATTTGGAAATTGGTCTTGATCAAGGACACATGACAAAACCAGTGGAAATGTGCGTCGGCCATGGGTGGGGGGAGTGCGGGGGGTGAAGGGGAAAGTAGGAGCATGAAACATGTAACCATGTTAAAAATGATTATTAATAAATGTTAAAAAAAATAAAATAAAAAAAAAAGAATTAAGGATTACCTGTCTCCAACCTCTTTCATCCTTCCATTGTATTGGTCTTCTTACCCTCCCCCATGCACATCTTTATGAAATATGAATTTGCCCCATTTCGTCTCTTTTCCTATTTCTCTCATTCTCTTAGTATTATCCATATATATGTATAAATATATACATATATATAAACATTTTTCCTATGCAGTTTGTCACTCTTCCCTCTAAGTATAATTCTCCTATGTTCTCTTATGATAATAAAAGTTTTCAAGAGTTACCAATATCATCTTTTCTTATAGGAATGCAAATCTTTCTAACTTATTCGTTCCCTTTTAAAAAGTTGTTGGTTTTTTTTCCCTTTCTTAATTACCTTTCGTAACATCCATGATCTTAAGTGGGGATGAAACTGCCTCACCAAATTCCACAGGATGCCCCTAGCAGTCCAGGAGAGGGGGCAGTTGGGGCAGTTAAGAATGTGACTATAAAAGCCAGGACTCCCAGTTTGCAAGCTCACTCTTTTGGAAGAGGCTGGGAAGAAGTGTTGGATTGCTCTTTTTGTTAGCTCATCTCTGGCCTCAGGGAATATGGAGTCACTTGTCTGTTTACTCCATACATACTATACCAGGTTGTGTGCTCTGGAATAATATCTCACTTATCTCTAGTTTAAATAGATCTTCACTCAAGATTACCTTTACCATCTTAAACTAATAACATTAGGTTAAGAAAAAAGTTAGTTTGTGAGGGAGATAGAACTTATACAAAACACATTCCCCTCTGGATAATTTATGTCTAACACGTTTCCTAAAGATACTAGATAGCTTGCCTCACCCTCAACCCTAAAATTACTTCCCTTTTTCTTGTTTCCCTGAAATTAAAAATCCTTTCCCTTGTTAAGTTTGAGAGCCTGTGTGAAGTTATTCTTGGGGTATACCCACCTATAGCATACATTACCTAAGCAAAATCTTTATTCAAGCAAGCACTGGAACAGCTGTTATCCAGAGAGCAAGCCTGCTGTATTTAGAAGGCATCTTGAACTTTTATCTATTATAGGATTCAGGAAAAGAATCTTTAACTGTGGAAGTTGCTAATCTCAGTGGAAATATTGCCTATCTGTCTACCAATTTAGCCCTGGATTAGCCAAGCCTAAACTGCCTCCATTTCTTGATCTAAAGGGGATGTAGTTAAAAGTGTTATCCCTTCAGTTTCAACTGCCTCAGGAGGGTGATGAGAAAGAATTCTATTGACTCTCACTCTCCCCCGTGCTAGGATAGCTTGCTTGATCTTTTGCACTGACACCATTGCCAACCATTGCCATTCTGAATCAATCTTACTCTATCTTGAGTTCTGTGTTTGGGCATCAAATTTTATGTTTTAAATCTGATCTTTTCTTTATGAATGCTTGGAAATCTTCTATTTTATTAAGTGACCATATTTTCCCCTTCAAGAATATAGTCAGTTTCGGTGGGTAATTGATTCTTGTTTAGAGACCCAATTCCCTTGCTTTCTAGAATTATCAGATTTCATGCCTTCCAGTCCTTCAGTGTGGATGAAGCCAAGTCCTATGTTATCCTTACTGTGGTTTCATGATATGTGAATGACTTCTTGGCAGCTTGTAATATTTTTTTTTCTTTGGTAGTTTTTGAATTTGGCTATAACATTCCTGAGCATTGTCAATTGGGAATTAAATGCATTAGGTCAGTGATGAGGAAACTTTTTAAAGAGGGGGCAAAAGGAAAGGAAATGCTCATCTGTCAATCTGTTTCTAAGGCAACTCCTTTGAAGTTTCTTTGTATTGTATTCTACTCATTGTATTCATCAGATTAGGAATAATGTCATGTGGCCAGATAGAACATTTCAGGGGACCGCATCTGGCCCATGGGCTGTAATTTGCCCATCATTGCATTTGGTGATCTGTGGATTGTTTCAGGCTCTATTTTTTTCTCATGTTTGAGAATGTCAGGGCAGTTTTCTTGGATATTTTTTTGTAGAATGATGTCCAGGCTTTTTCTTTTGTCATGATCTTCCTGTAGTCCAATATTTCTTATAGCATCTCTCCATGATCCATTTTCTAGGTCTGTAATTTTGTCAATGAGGTGTTTCATATTTTCCTCTTTTTTTTTCATTCTTTTGATTTTTTTTATAGACCTTTGCTGCCTTGTGAAATCATTTGCTTCTAGTTGTTGGATTTTAATTTTTAAGGACTCAATTTCATCCCTGACTTTTTGGTCATCCTTCTCATTCTGGTCTGATTTTCTTTGTAGATCATCTTTTACCTTCTTTGCCCTTTTTTGAAGTTAGTCAATTCTGGCTTTCAAGACACTAGTAAGGCACTACCTCCAGGCTAGAGCCCTCACCTAGATATTCCTGTGACCACCAGAGACTCAGCACAGTAGGTGGGGGAGGGGTACTGATACCTTCCTTCTTCCTTTTCCTTAAAACTAAGAGTTCAAGAATTTAGCATTTTTTGGCATATCTTTTAATTTGAATCCAGCAGGAGAATCCCCTAGCTTTGTCCTGTTGTTACATTTAGTTTTCTGTCCCCTCAAAGCACTTTGTTTTTGATTGATGTGGAAGAGTTTTCACAAAGTTTTCACTGGGTTTTCATTGGACTTTTGTTGTATCTAAGCAGTCATCTTGACTCCACCCCCTGCATGCAGTATTTTCTCCTTGGCCTGGGAGCTCTTGGACTTGACTTGGCAATAATATTCCTGGGAGTTGTTGTTTGGAGATCTATAGATTCTTTCAATGTCTGTTTTACCCACTTATTCAAAAACATCAGTGCAAAGACTGCCTGCCCTTTGATTCAGCAATACCATTGCTGGGTTTATACCCCAAAGGGATAATACTTGTACAAATGGAAAAATACTTGTACAAAAATACATACAGTCATGTTCTTCATAGTGGCAAAAAATTGGAAAATGAGGGAATGTCCATCAATTGGGGAGTGAGTGAACAATTTGTGGTATCTGGTGGTGATGGAATACTATTGTACTGAAAGGATTAATGAATTGGTGGAATTTCATAGGAACTGGAAAGAACTCCAGCAATTGATGGAGAGTGAAAAGTGCAGAACCAGGAGAACATTATACACAGAAACTGACATGTTATGGCACAATCAAATGTAATGGACTTCTTTACTAGTAGTAATGATCCAGGACATTCCAAAGGGACTTATGAGAAAGAAAGCTATCCACATCCAGAGAAAGAACTGTGGTAGTAGAAAAGCAGAAGAAAAATCATATTATTGATCACATGGTTTGAACAGTATATGATTGGGGATGTTGACTTTAAATGATCACTCTATTGCAAATATTAATAGTATGGAAATGGCTTTTGAATGATGATACACATATAACCCAATAGGATTGCTACTTAGCTCAAGGAGGGGATAGGGAAGAAGAGGGGAAAGAACATGAACTATGTAACCATGGAAAAAATATTCTTAATTAATTAATTAATTAGGGATGAAAATAAATAATAATATATTAATTAAGCACAATAAAAAAGAATAACAGAGCAGTTTTCTTGGATAATTTCTTATAATATGATGACTAGGGGGGTCATGGATTTTTGATAAGCCAATAATTCTCAAATTGTCTCTCCTCGATTTATTTCCCAGGTCAGTTGTTTTTTCCATGAGAAATTTCATCTTTCTTTCTATTTTTTCATTCTTTTGGTTTTGTTTTATTATTTCTTGATGTCTCATGAAAACTTTACCTTCTACTTGCCCAATTCTAGTTTTTAAAGACTGATTTTTCAGCTATGATCTTTGGTTTTCCTTTTCATTTTGGTCTATCCTGCTTTTCATGGCTTCCAGCAGGTCAATTCTGGTTTCCAATTCGCTTATTACTTCATGTAATTTCTCTGCCTCTTTTTTCCTTTTGGGCAATTTTGTTTTTTATGCTGTTATTTTCTTCAGAGTGTTTTTCCCTGAGGCTATCTTCCTTCTCCTCCTCTGCTGTTGCTGCTATGCTGCTGTTGCTGCCTGTTGTTATTGCTGCTGCCAGTGGTTTAGTGAAGCCAGTGCTCTGGAACTCTGAACCTCTTTGCAGTGTCTTGCCCTGAGTTTATCTTCCCTGCTTCGGCTCCTACCCCAATGCTGCCCTGCTACCTCTACTCTAGTGACTGATTCTGGTGCTATTACGCTTCAAATCTCACTCCCAGGTCTGGAGCATCAAGGGATAGCTCTGTAGCACGTTTTCTTTAGTGTAGCTAGCCCCCTAGAATTCAGAGATTGCCCAGGCCCTGGATCTCCCTCTGATGTGGTTTTGAGGAAAACCTGTGCTTTTCCTTATGCAGTTTTGCTCCCTTATAGCATGGAAATCCCCTCTTACTGCTAACCTTTCATAATGTGTCCAGTAGAAGCGACTCTTTATTCATCCTGCTTAGACTTCTGTCCTTTTGACACACTTTTTAATGATCAGTTTGGAAGGAATTTCAAAGCAGGTTTGAGATTTTCCTGCTACTGTCACCATTTTGGCTCCACCCCCACCAAAAACACTTAAATAAGTGAAGGAATTTAAAAAAAATAATATGCCAAAGCAGAAATTCCACATTGCTTATAATTTGATTAAAATTATATAAATTATATGTGTGTGATAATATAAACATCCTCTATTTATGAGTTCCCTTTAGATTTATTTTACTTTAATATTTTTTCTTTAAATTTTGTGGGTTTTTTAAAGATAATCATAGTATTCATTATTCTTATTCTCTTTTCTTCTCTTTTCCTCTCTTCATGTATTTCCCTTTTTCTTTATATTTCCAATACCTGTCATTGCTAATAAAATAATATAATCCATTATATTCAAATATCACAATCTATTCAGTCAGTTCTCCCAATTACTCCATTAGTGTTATTTCCAGTTATTTTGTCACTACAAATAAAGCTTCCATGAATATTGACATATACATAGCTTTTTACCTTCTCAACAATGCCCTTAGGGTGTCTTACTAATAATAGGATCTCTAGGTCAATGAGATTGAATAGCTTTATAACTCTTAATATATATTTCCATCATTTTCTAAAAAAGAAAAAAAAATCATACCTGCTCTAGCAATGTTATATTAGGCCTGTTTCTCCATGTTCCTATCAGCATTTGATTTGATTACCTAAATCTATCAGGTTTCTCAATTAACATATATTATTATGGCCATATGTAACTAGATTGATCTTTAGGCAGTAGATACAATCTGTTGTCAGAATCATACTCTTTCCAAAAGCAAATCTTTCCAGCTTGGTCATGCCCAGGGGAACTTTTTTTCCCAATGCCATGACACCTCAGGAATGAAAGATTATCTCAATAGTATGATAAGTATTAAAGTAAGACTTCTGTGAATATTTATGCTCTCTAAACCATTGTTGTCCCACCAGAAACTATGACTGGATTATGTGTATGCTCAGGCTGAGATCTACTAGTAACCTCATGCTGGGTAGAGAGGCAGGTGATGGTGAGAAACATCAGGCACACATGGAGAAGGGGAATGGAACAACCCCCTGCATCTTGTGTGCCATAGGTTTGACAACATTGGTATAGAATGTAGGATGTTGATCTAAGACTAATTTTTCCCTTATTGTTTACTAATTTTCCCAGTACTTTCTGTCAAATAGTGAGTTCTTATCCCAAAAGCTGAGATTTTGGGGTTTATCAAACACTAGATTGCTGAGGTCATGTAGTCCTAGTCTATTCCATTAATCCATCCTTCTATCTCTTAGCCAGTACCAGATGGTTTTGATGATTACTGCTTTATAGTAGAATTTAAGATCTGGTACAGCTAGGCCACCATCCTTCACATTTTTTTTCATATATTCCCTTGATATTATTGACCTTTAGTTCTTCCAGATAAATTTTGTTATTATTTTTTCTAGTTCTATGAAATATTTTTTGTAAATTGATAGGTATGGCACTGAAAAAATTAATTTCTATAGGATTGTCATTATTATTATATTAGTTCAGCCTACCCAAGAGCAATTAATGTTTTTCCAATTTTTTTAGATCTCATTCTATTTGTGTGAAAAGTGTTTCATAGCTGTGTTCATATGATTCCTCAGTTTGTCTTGGCAAATAGATTCCCAAATCCACAGAAAGTTCTATCATCACAACTGCTAGTAACCAGTCCACTAGATTCTCTGGCAGTGGCCAAAGACTATTCTTCTGGGAATGACCATAGCTTATGGGCTCCAATTCTTCAGCTACCACACTCATGGGTACAAATTCCTACTCCACTGCTCCTCTCCTACTGCTACAGCCCAGGAGAGAATAGATGTCTAGTTTGCATTCCCCAGGCTTCCAAAGTCCTTCTCTTCTTTTTTTTAAAATTTTTTAAATGTTTATTAATATTCATTTTTAACATGGTTAAAAATTTATGCTCCTGCTTTCCCCTTCACCCCCCTTCTTATTTTGACTACATTGTTTTTGTTTGTACAAAAGCTTTTTAGCTTAATATAATCAAAACCATTTAATTTACATTTTGTAATTTTCTCTAACTCTTGCTTGGTTTTAAAATCTTTCCTTTCCCACAGATCTGACAGGTATACTATTTTGTGTTCACTTAACTTATTTATAGTTTCCCTCTTTGTATTCAAGTCATTCATCCATTCTGAATTTATCTTGGTGTAGGGTGTGAGATGTTGATCTAGACCTAATCTCTCCCATATTGTTTTCCAAATTTCCCAGCAGTTTTTGTCAAATAATGGATTCATGTCCCAAAAGTTGGGCTCTTTGAGTTTATCATACACAGTCTTGCTGATGTCATTAACCCCAAGTCTATTCCACTGATCCTCCCTTCTGTCTCTTAGCCAGTACCATATTGTATTGATGAGTGCTGCTTTATATTATAGTTTAGTATCTGGTACTGCTAGGCCCCCTTCCTTCACATTTTTTTTTCATTATTTCCCTTGATATTCTTGATCTTTTGTTATTCCAAATAAAATTTGTTATAGTTTTTCCTAATCCAGTAAAGAAGTTTTTTGGTAATTTGATAGGTATGCCACTAAATAGGTTAATTAATTTGGGTAGAATGGTCATTTTTATTATGTTAGCTAGTCCTACCCATGAAAAATTAATGGTTATCCAGTTGTTTAGATCCGGTTTTATTTGTTTGGAAAGGGTTTTGTATTTGTTTTTGTATAATTGCTGTGTTTGTTTTGGTAGACAGATTCACAAGTATTTTATATTGTCTAGGGTGATTTTAAATGGAATTTCTCTTTCTAACTTGCTGCTGAGTTGTGTTGGAAAGATAAAGAAATGCGGATGACTTATGTTGGTTTATTTTGTATCCTACAACTTTGCTAAACTTGTTGATTATTTCTACAAGCTTCTTAGTTGATTCTCTAGGATTTTTTAAGTAGACCATCATATCATCTGCAAAGAGTGATAGCTTAGTCTCCTCATTGCCTATTTTGATACCTTTAATTGCTTTTTCTTCTCTAATTGCTACTGCTAGTGTTTCTAGTACTATGTTGAATAGTAGAGGTGATAATGGGCATCCTTGTTTCACTCCTAATCTTATTGGGAAGGCTTCTAATTTATCCCCATTGCATATGATGTTTGTTGATGGTTTTAGATATATACTTTACTGTTTATTATTTTTAGGAAAGGTCCTTCTATTCCTATACTATTCAGTATTTTCAATAGGAATGGATGCTGTATTTTGTCAAAGGCTTTTTCAGCATCTATTGAGAAAATCATGTAATTTTTGTTTGACTGTTGATATGGTCAATTATTAGGATGGTTTTCCTAATGTTGAACCATCCTTGCATTCCTGGTATAAATCCCACCTGATCATGGTGGATGATCTTGTTAATTACTTGCTGGAGTCTCTTTGCTAGTATTCTAAGATTTTTGCATCTATGTTCATTAGGGAGATTGGTCTATAGTCTTCTTTCTCTGTTTTTGATCTCCCTGGCTTTGGAATCAGTACCATATTTGTGTCATAAAAGGAATTTGGTAGGACTCCTTCTTTGCTAATCATATTAAATAATTTGTATAGTATTGGGATTAGTTGATCTTTGAATATCTGATAGAATTCACTTGTGAATCCATCAGGACCTGGTGATTTTTTCTTAGGGACTTCTTTGATGGCTTGTTCAATTTCCCTTTCTGATATGGGATTATTTAGGTATTCTATTTCTTCTGCTGTTAATCTAGGCAATTTATATTTTTGTAAATATTCGTCCATATCTCCTAAATTGTTATATTTGTTGCCATATAATTGGGTGAAATACTTTTTAATGATTGCCTTAATTTCCCCTTCATTAAAGGTGATGTCTCCCTTTTTATCTTTGATACTGTTGATTTGGTTTTCTTCTTTCCTATTTTTTATTAGATTGACTAGTACTTTGTCTATTTTATCTGTTTTTTCAAAATACCAGCTTCTAGTCTTATTTATTAATTTAATAGTTCTTTTACTTTCGGTTTTATTAATTTCTCCCTTGATTTTTAGTATTTCTAATTTAGTTTTCATCTGGGTATTTTTAATTTGCTCACTTTGTAATTTTTTTGAGTTGTATGCCCAATTCATTAATCTCTGCCCTCCCTAATTAGTTAATAAATGCACTAAAGAATATAAATTTCCCCCTGAGTACTTCCTTAGCTGCATCCCACAGAGTTTGGTAGGATGTCTCATCATTGTCATTCACTTCAATGAAATTGTTGATTGTTTCTATGATTTCTTCTTTGACTAGCTGGTTTTGGAGAATCATATTTTTTAATTTCCAATTAGTTTTTGATTTGCCTGTCCAGGTGCCCTTACTAATTATTATTTTTATTGCATTATTATTTGAGAAGTTTACATTTATTATATCTGCTCTTTTGCATTTTTGCAATGATTCTGTGCCCTATTACATGGTCAATCTTTGCGAATGTACCATGTGCAGCTGAAAAGAAGGTGTATTCCTTTTTGTCCCTATTTATTTTTCTCCACATATCAATTAAATCTAATTTTTCTAGGACTTCATTCACCTCTCTTACCTCTTTCTTATTTATTTTTTGGTTTGATTTATCTAGATCTGAAAGAGGAGTATTTAGATCTCCCACTATTATGGTTTTACTATTTATTTCCTTTTTGAGCTCTGCCAGTTTCTCCTTTATGAATTTGGATGCTATACCACTTGGTGCATACATATTGAGCAGTGTTATTTCCTCATTGTTTATACTGCCTTTAATCAGGATATAATGACCTTCCCTGTCTTTTTTAATCATATCTATTTTTACTTTGGCTTTGTCAGAAATCATAATAGTCACTCCTGCCTTCTTTTTCTCATTTGATGCCCAAAAGGTTTTACTCAAGCCCTTAAGCTTAAACTTGTGTATGTCTACCTGCCTCATATGTGTTTCTTGTAGACAACATATGGTAGGATTTTGGTTTCTAATCTACTCTGCTATTTGCTTCTGTTTTATGAGTGAGTTCATCCCATTCACATTCAGAGTTATAATTATCAGTTGTTCATTCACTGATATTTTTGTATCCTCCCCTAGTCCCACCCCTTCTTCTTACACTATTTTCTTTTAAACCAGTGGTTTGCTTTGAGCCAGTATCCCTTATCCCCTCCTTTGATTAACTTCCCTTTCTACCTCCTCCCTTGTTATTCCCCTCCTTTTATTTTTAAAGGCCTAATGAATTCCCTTCCCCTTCTTCTCCCCTCTTTTTTTTGACCTCCCCCCTTGTTCCCCTTGGTTTATCCCTTCTGACTTTCTCAGTAGGTTTAGATAGAGTTTTTTATCCCAATGGATAATGTAGCTACTTTTCCCCCTCCGGATTGATTTCACTGAGAGTAAGGTTTAAATATTACCTCTTAATGCTCTCTTCCTTTCCTTCTTATACTAGTATTTGTCCCCTCCCCTTCCCATGCCCTCTTTGTGAGTAATAGAATATCCTATTTTTCTTATTCACTCAAGTTTCTCTTGGTGTCCCCTACTCTTCACCCCCTTCTTTCCCATCCTCCATGTCATCTTAGACCATTTAGTATTCTACCCTATCCCTATGAATTATTCTTCTGATTGCTATAATAGTGAATACTATAATAGTGAATAGAGTTCACTATAGAGAATTATACATAGCATTTCTCCACATAGGAAAACAGATAATTAGATCTTATTGAAGCCCTCTAGAGGCAAATTTAAAAAATTATGAGTTTTCTTTCTTTCCCCTCTGTTTCTTATTTACCTTTTCATGTTTCTCTTGATTTTTGTGGTTGGATATCAAACTTTCCATTTAGACCTGGTCTCTTCTGTGAAAATACTTGGGAA
Organism: Gracilinanus agilis; assembly: GCF_016433145.1. Classification (NCBI taxonomy): domain Eukaryota; kingdom Metazoa; phylum Chordata; class Mammalia; order Didelphimorphia; family Didelphidae; genus Gracilinanus; species Gracilinanus agilis. The sequence continues at coordinate 52,361,930 of NC_058135.1, forward strand.
TCTTCAATTTTGTTGAATGCCCATACTTTCCCCTGGAAGTATATAGTCAGTTTTGATGGGTCGTTTATCCATGGTTGAAGGCCCATCTCTCTTGCCTTTCTGAATATCATATTCCAAGCCTTGCGGTCTTTTAGCGTGGAGGCTGCCAGATCCTGTGTGATCCTCATTGGTGCTCCTTGATATTTGGATTGTCTCTTTCTGGCTTCTTGTAAGATTTTTTCTTTTACTTGGAAGCTCTTGAATTTGGCTATTACATTCCTGGGTGTTGTCCTTTCTGGGTCTAGTGTAGAGGGTCATTTATGGATCCTTTCAATGTCTATATTGCCCTTTTGTTGTAGAACTTCAGGGTAATTTTGCTGAATAATTTCTTTTAGTATGGAGTCTAAGTTTCTATTAATTTTTGCTTTTTCTGGAAGAACAATGATTTTCAAATTGTCTCTTCTAGACAGGTTTTCTTGGTTTGTCACTTTTTCATTGAGATATTTCATGTTTCCTTCTATTTTATCAGTCTTTTGACTTTGTTTTATTTGTTCTTGCTGTCTTGAGAGATTATTGGCTTCTAATTGCTCAATTCTAGCCTTTAGGGACTGGTTTTCCTTTTCAATCTGGTCATTTCTGGTGTTCAATTTGCTTATCAGTTCATTTGATTTCTGAGCCTCACTTTCCAATTGTGAAATTCTGCCTTTTAAACTGTTATTTTCTTGCCAGATCTCTTCCATCTTTTTCATCATCTCAGATTTGAACTCTTCAATAGCTTGTGACCAGTTTTCTTAATTTTGGGAAAGTTTGGATATGATTTCTTGTTTGTTCTCCTCTGTTGTCTGGATTTTCTCTGTGTAAAAGTTGTCAAGTGTTCCAGAGTTCTTCTTGATAATCTTTCTCTTCTGGGGTTTCAGATTTTGGCTTGCCATTGTTGTTAGCCCAGTGCCTTCTCAGCTTTGTCCTCACACTCAGGGTCTGTCTGTGCTTTCTAGGCTCCTGAGGTCTCAGGTCTCATTGTTCTTGGGGTCGAGCTTTCCGGTTGTCCCGGGTCTGCCCTCTGCCCGAGGCTCTTTCAGTAGTCTCAGGGGCTGCTTCCACAGCCTCGCTTCCGTCTGCACAGGGTCCCCACTCGAGGTCCAAGCCTGCGCTCGAGATACTTGTCAGGGCCTAGAGCAATGCCTTCACCCGCGCTGGTGCTCAGGAAAGTCCGTGTGCATTCTTTAGCCTTTTGGGTCCTAAGTCTTACTGCTCTCAGGAACAAGCCCTGGAGCTGCCAGTGACTTAATGGGTGCCCCAAATCTGCTTTAACTCTTGTGGGCTGGCCTTGGTGCTGTGCGTGGTGTGGGGGTTGGGGGAGGGGCTTCTTCCTCTAGCATTTTAGTGAGAGCTGTTTCACCCCTTTATAGTGTGGAAATGCTCCGATTCCTTGTACTTTCAATGCTGGGCCCTGTTGTGGGGTCCCTTCATTCGTCTGGATTCGTTTTTATGTCCCCTTGAGGAGTCCTGTATGCTTCAGTTAGGAGAGATTGAGCAGCTGCTCCTTACTCTTCCGCCATCTTAACCAGAAGAGTCCTTCTTTTCTTATGTAATATAGGATTACAAATTTTATTGTTAGGATGGACACTGACTAGATACTTTGGCTTGTGTCCACAAAGTATCCCAGTTCTCCTTGAAGGAAAGTCCAAGAGCGAACCTTCCTTCACTGGGCCCAGTGCACACAAACTGCCTTGGAGACTAATATATATATATAAATTATATGTATATAATCTATTTATTTGTACTATATAGGTTAAATATAAGGATTATAAACTGAGGATGCCTTAACAACTAAGGGAACTAAATACTCTAAACAAAAGCTCCTTATCAATAAATAACTAAAATCTCCAAAATGCTATCTGGCTAAACTGACTAAATCTTTATATATAAATTCAAGTATCTCTATATTAAAGTTTATCTCCAAGTAAGTAAAGACAGTGAGCCAAATGACAGAGGCTAAATGCACTGAGCGTGTGGCTCTGAGGTGAAATTCAAAATTCAAGCAAGCATAATCTTCTGTGAATTTTCTTCAAACCAAAATGTTATCACAACAGCAGTAAAAACTGGCTTCCTTCCTGACTCAGTAAATGAGTGGAAATTGCCAATCCTGCCCCCAGGGGCTACCTTGTTGATTCACTCTGTTTCCTTTGTTCCTGCCCCCAGGGCATGAGGTGGTGGGATTGAAACCAAGGAAGTCAGAGACCTTCCTCCATAGTCACCCCTGGCTGTTCAGCTTCACTCCTGAATTCTATCTGTTTTTCCTGCTTTTAGCATTGATTCTATAGAATTATTTTTGGTTGTTTGTGAGGGTTATTATGAGGGCAAGGAAGCTTAATGCCCTCTTTAGCCATCTTCCCACAATGAATCCTGATCTTTAGGTTTCTGATTTGATAACTTCTGAAGGTCCTTTTAAAACTGTAAATTGGTGACTAATCCATTATGATCAACCAAGCAACAAACATTAATTGAGTATCTTCTTGCTGTAAGACATTTGACTGAGTGCTATGAGCATACAATAATAGATTCTATATGATGATTGATCCTAGAAGTATAGAATTATAGATAATTAACATTATATATTATATATATTATATATTACATATTCCCACTACATATCTCAATTCTGTAAGTATTTATTAATCTCTTATTATACATCAAGTGTTGAAGCTTCAAAGGAAAAATAAATGAAAATGATCCCTGCCCTTGGGGGGAGGAGTTGACATTCTAATGGAGAGATAATAATATATAAGGGCCAGAGAAGGGAGAAAGCACACAAACGAGTGGCAATAATAATAAGGGCTTTTTTCCTCAGAAGTAATGCTAATGCAGATTTGATCATTGTTCTAAGAGAAAGAAACAGTTAGGAAAGGAGATTGGAAAGAAATATAAATATAGTCAGGCAGAAGGATGGCTTGATGAGGCTGTGATCAGCCAAGTGCAGTGAGCTCTGACCAATCACATGACCCTTGGGAGGAAACAAGATTTCTGGTTGAGTAGATATATGGCAAAAGGCAGTAGAAACATGGCGACAAAATGGTTTGGCAGGGTGCCTGGGGCCAGCTAGATGTTGTTGTTGTTGTTCAGTCATGTTTAGTTGTTTTCTACTCCATTTGGAATTTTCTTGGCAAAAACTCTGCCATAACTGTTATTTCCAACTCCAGATCATTTTATTAATGAAGAAACTGAGGCAAGCAGAGCTAAAAGACTTTTCCAGGGTCACATAGTTAATAAGTGAGACCAGATTTAAAGTCAGGAAGATCTATCTTTTTGACTCCAGCTTGGCACTTCATCAATTGTGTCACAAGCCATCCCTCGATGTAGTAGCTATCAAACTTGTCTCTGATTTTCCATAGGGATCCTATTATATATAATTCATCTAGAATTTTATTGGTCCATTATTTCTCTCTTAACATAGATCACAATATCATAGTTCTCTCTTATGCAGACAACTTCACAAAGTTCACTATCTTTTCAATCTAAGGATTGAATATTTTAATATTCAATTCAATAATTTAAGATAAGACTTAAAACCACAACTTTCCCCATCAAATGTTTATATATCTTGGGTCAACATAAGAAATTAAATGGCAATTTGGAGGAGTTTTTTGGATGTTGTAGACAACATGTGAAGGCCAGCAAAGGACAAAAAAAAAGTTTAGTAACTCATAAATGGATAAAATATATTTATAGCATTGTGTAATGCCAATATATTACATCTTTTAATAACATAAATATATTATTTATTTTATAAATTTCATAAAGGGAAAGCCAGTAGATGACACAAAAAGCTAGAAATGTAGAGATAGTTTTAAAGATAAATGTAAATCAATAAATGTGCTGAAACACCCCATGAAGAAAAAGAAAAAATTCATACTTCTTTTCTAGTACTTAAGAAGGGCCAAAAAATTTACCTGGATTTTCCAAATGTCAGAGACTCTGTACCCCTAATCCCCAGGAACTGGAAAGGATACCTGCATTTGTAACTACCTGAAATAAAGCTTGGTGAAGACACTATGAAACATCATCCCTCTACAACATTCCTACAAACCCTACTTTTCTATTATGCATTGTGTAGGGATACTAGTGATGATATTGCTATCAGGAACACATGATACATGCAAAAGACAGGAATCTAGATCAAAGGAATCAAGTTAGAGTTTACCATTCTCAGTGGTCTTGTTCTGAGATAATTTGCATATCAATTAAGGGCACTACAGAAGTTGAAAGGATCCATGTAATCTCAGTCCATATAATTCCTTGTCATTTTTCTTAATGTACTCCCTAGGACAGTGATGACGAACCTATGGTACACATGCCAAAAAGAGCACACAGAACCCTCTCTGTTGGCACTCCTGCAGTCATCCACCAGAGTTCATAACTAGAAAGCCAGAGGGACTTGGGGTGGAGCCGTTCCCCTCCCCCTCTCCATGTACCTGAGAACATTCTTCACTTTACTCACCCCCTTTGCCCAGTAGCCCAATGGGCCCATTTCATCCCTCCCCTGTCTGGGGTAAGATGCTGGGAGGTGGGGAGGTGGCTTGCATGCTGCATGAGGGAGCAAATGCAGATGGCAGCCTGTTGAGTCTGTAATGAAGGTGATTCCCATAGTGGAGTTAGAAAACAGCTAGGTTTGAGGGGATCATAGCTCACAGAGTGACACATAGCTGAAGAGGAAACAAGTGTTCAGGCCACTATACTCCCCCTCTCCATACACACCTCTCATCACCTGCTCCTCTGCCCAGCAGCCCAATGGGAGTGCTTCCTCTCTCCCCTAACTGGGGTAAGGGGAGGACTGGGAGGTGGGGTGGGGGGTGGGCATAGCACACAGTTTTGGAGTGGGGTGGAGGCAGGGCTGGATACTCCATCTCTAAAAGGTTTGCCATCACTGCCCTAGGACATTTTAAAAATGATGTCTGGTTAATGAAAGGGATTTTCTAACTCCAACTCAAATTGGGAACTGAGAGTAGGAAACTTAAATTCAGCAAGACAAAGAGCAGTTAAACAAAAAAAATGTATACAAGAAGGTGTCTGATGGTTCTCGATGGCTTCTTCATCCCAGTTAGGCTACTTATGCCCTGGGCTATAGTTGAAAAATATTTAGCTCTCCTTCTGCAGTAAGCTGCAGCTGCACAGTTGTACTATAGCATATGGTAGCAGAGAGCAACACAGTACCCTAGAGAGTTAATTGTATAGGCAAACATTAATAGACAGTAACAGAGAGCAATTCAGCAATTCAAAACAATAATCTACACCAACAAAAGAATCCAGCAGTGAAGGAATTCAGCAGCATGGCATACAGTGGTGGGAATCATGATGGGGAAGGTCAGCTTGATGGAGAAAAAGTAAACTTAAGCAATAACATCACCAATAGTGATAAGCAACTATTCAGAGCCAGAGGTATGAGTTGCTTCAAATGCATATGTTTTCTACACATTTTCTAAAATTTATATATGTATATATTTAGCTTGTGATTCCCTCTCCTCATTCAGTAATATAATAGCCCATGGGAGAGTTTTTGTCTACCTCCTTTGAAGTCAGAGGACCCAGATTCAAATCCTGCTTCTAATAATACCAATATGTCCTTGGATACATAGCTTAGCCTAATTACAGAACCATTTCTTCATTAATGAAACAAAAATATTGGTTTAGATGGCTTCCAAAGCCCATTCATGTTCTACATATCAGGTTCAATGATTAGCTAATATAAGAAAACTGTCAATAAGCTATGGCTTTGAGTGGGTACTGAATCACATATGTAACATGTTTTGAACCAGGGATGACTATGTCTAATATGTCTACTAACTCAACTATATGAACTGGTTTAAATGATTAACCACTCTTTTGGTTGAGCTTTGCCATAAAGTGTGAAGCAAGTGTAATATAGAAAAAAATGCTAGTATAATTTTCAACTCACCATTGTGCTTTTACCAATCCATCAGCATGTTTCCAAAAATTATAAGGCTCATGCCTACCAAATCTATTCCTTCTTCTCTGCTCTTTTACTCATAAATTTTTGTCCTAATTAGCTTTTTTCTTTATTTTTCATACATGTACTTAAATATATAGCACCAATTCATTGGACTCACTGTCTCAAGTAACACTTCCTTTCCAATAAATGCTTGATTTTCTCGTTTAGTTAATTACCTACTTGATCAGCCTCTTCCATCATGTCATTCATTTCCTTAATATCCTTGAGGAATTTCAATATCATTACTATCAGTTACCAATCACAGAATTTAAGACTATGCCTTGAATCTAACACATACTTGTGAGACCTTGGGTAAATCATTTTATCTCAATTGCTTCAATCATTTAGATCAGTTAGACTAGATGCTCTATAAAGTATTTTTCAGCTTTAAATTATAAAGTTTTATTAAATAATTACTACATTTCTAAGCATTTCATGAAACTTCCTAGAATAACTCAATTTGCCTAATTTCTTCCTATTTTCGAATGTATTCTTTCTTATTTTGTTATCCCAAATCATTACCTCCACCAGCCTACAAATGAACATTATAAACTTCAAAAACAATTTCCTGGAGGTCAAGCCAAGGTGGTAGAGTATAGGCTGGGACCCAACTGAATTCTCCCAAAATTTCCCTACAAACGACTCTAAAATAAAGCCTCAAATCAAATTTTGGAGCAACAGGGTCAACCATAGATCAGAGAGAAACCTTTATCCAGTCTAAAGACAACTCAGGAAGTCTTTAGGAGACATCTAAAACAGTGGTGCCTGGGTTCAGAACACCAGTGGGGAACCTGCGAATGATCATGACAGCAGCAACAGCAGGAAATCTTCTAGGGCTATCATCCCTGAGACAGTAAGGAGGTCAACTAATAGGACAGAAAGAACTTACAAGGGAACATTTGCTGGCACTGGGTGCTAGTTTGACAATTCTTTTATCTACAAGCAGTTCTGATTCACAATCCCAGGGTATAGAGGAGTGCTTATGGTCAGTTGGTAGAGCTGTAAATTGATTCAGTCATTCTGGATAATGATCTGAAACTATGCTCAAAGGGTTATAAAATGATAAAATACCCCTTGACCCGACAATACCACTGTACTGCATCCTACAAAATTTGGATTGAATCAGCATTCCAAAATACCTCCAGAAAGAGAACCAATTGAAGTGAACAAAGTGTAGAACAAAACAACAAAAAATGAAATTTTAGTATAATTTTCTTGCTTTATTTTTCCCTTTGTTTTTTGTGATATGGTTAACATGGCAATATATTTTGTATTTCACATGTATAATTGATTTCACTTTGCTTTCTCAGTGGGTGGGAGAAGGGTGGGAGGAAGAGAATCAAGGACTCAAAATTTTAAAAGAAAAGAACGTTATAATAAATATTTTTAAAAGTGCAAAAGAATCATTCCCTAAAAATGCACCATGTTCTTCCATTACCTTTTTTAAGCAACTCCCAAAATCCCATCACTTCCATGAGGCTTTCTTGGCAGTAAGAGAGGCAATCGACTCATCTTTCCTACTTTAAATAGGCAGCATGTTGAACTTTGAGTCATTTGTCAATCTACCCTCTTTATTACTCTCTTAGTTCAGAGTAGAATGTTGTTTGTTCAGTTCTATCTCTTCATTGTCTCTAGCTGTCCACATTTGTACTTCATGGAAAGACACTTGCTTCTTTCTTCACAACACTCCTCAGAAATACTTTCTCCCTTGCCACTATTCTAACTCAGGTACCCATTGCTGCTGGACTATAATACCCTCTGAAGTATGTGTCTCTTTGCTTGAGATTTTAAATTTTCTAATTCTTCTTCCATACATGTGCCAGAATGAGATACCTGAAGTCTAGGTATGACTATGCTACAATTCTTTTCATTATATTCCACTATTTCCCTATTATTTCTTTTTAAAATATTTTAACATCTACCTCTTTTTTTTAATCTTAGCTAAATTTCTTAGCTGGTTTCATCTTTCTACCCCCAGGGAACCATTCCCTGTAATCAGAATGTTTTTAAGAAAAAGAAAGAGCAATTTCCATCCCAAGAACAGGGGTCAGTATCAGCATATAGACAAAATCAAGGGGGAAAATTACCCCCAAAAGAGCGAAAGTCAGAGAAACAGCCTGACACTAGAAAAATATCTCAACAAGAGAGATGACCAAAATGCAGGCTCAGAAGAGGCAGTAATACAAAATGAAACTTCTGAAGCCTCAAAGGAAATATGAAATAATTTAAAGCCCAAAAGGAACCCCTGAAAGAGCTCAAAAAAAAAAGAAAGAAAAAGAAATTTTGAAGAAAAATTAGAAAATAAAATGGTAGAAAAAAACAACAGCATAGAACCAAAACTTACTGAAGAAAATAATTCATTAAGGAAAGAAATATAATACTTTAAACAGAAAAAAGTCTTTTAATTTTATATAATTAAAATTATCCATTTTACTTCCCATGATCTTGTCTAGCTCTTATTTGGTCACATAATCTTCCCTTATTCATAGAACATTTCCCCATGTTCCCCTAATTTATTTGTGATAGCAACTTTTATGTATAAATCATTTACCCATTTTGACCTTATCTTGGTATACAGTGTAAGATATTGATCTTTGACTAGTTTTGCCAAACTCCTTTCTAATTTTGGCAGCAATTTTTTCAAATATTGAGTTCTTACTTCAAAGGCTTATATCTCTGGGCTTATCAAACACTAAATTACAATAGTAATTTACTACTGTGTATTGTGAATTTAATGTATTCTACTGATCACCACTATTTCTTAGCCAAAATGATTGTTTTGATGATTAATGCTTTGTAATACAGTTGGAAATCTGAAACTTCTAGCCTTTGTTTTCTTCTTTCTGTTTTTAAATCAAGTTCCAATGGTTTATCTAGTATATTTTTTTCATAAAGTAAGTTCATACTCACATATATATAAGCTTTCAATGATATTAATGTCTCCTTTGAATTTTTAGGATTACCATATTGATATTTAGTTGGGGCTTTTAAATTTTTTCTGTTTCCCATTTGTTTGTTTGTTTTTAAGTTGCATGCCCAATATGTTGATTAGCTTTCTCTCTTGTAATGAATGATATATGCTTTTAGAGATGTCAGTTTTCCCTTCAGTACTGCTTTGGCTGCATCCTACAAATTTTGGAATGATAATTTATTGTTGTCATTGTCTTTAATAAAATTATTGATTATTTCTGTCCTTTGATTTTTTCTTTGACCCATTCATTCTTTAGGGTCAGATCATTTAGTTTTCAATTCATTTTAATCTATGCTACCATAGCCCTCTTTTCAACATAATTTTTGTTGCATTTTGGTGTAAAAGGGTCTATTTTTTTTTTATCCTGGGACTCCATTATAGGAGCATAGGGCCACAACCAGTAGGCAATGGGACACACAGTTGCTCAGGGTTGCCCAGCTGGGAAGTGTCTGAGCCCGGACTTGAACCTAGGACCTTTCGTCTCTAGGCCTGGCTCTCAATCCACTGAGCTAGCCCAGCTGCCCCTACTTTAGGTTGCAGTTTCTTTAGCAGATGTAATTTTTACAGGGTGGGGTTGCTAGCCCCACGCCCAACCCTCCTCCTTTTTTCATCCAGGCGAGGGACCATCCTTGGCCCAGGAGTGGTAAGGGTGGGCAGTAGGGGTCAAGTGACTTGCCCAAGGTCACACAGCTGGAAGTGTCCGAGGCCGGACTTGAACCTAGGACCTCCAGTCTCTAGGCCTGGCTCTCAATCCACTGAGCCACTCACCTGCCCCAAAAGGGTCTATTTAATGTTTCTATATTTCTGCATTTTGTTGTGATGTATTTTATGCTCCCAAAACATGGTCAGATTTTGTGAATATACTATGTACTGTGGAGGAATAGATATATTGGATTTCAATTCCAATTCAATGTTCTCCAAAGATTGATCATATATATTTTTTTCTAAAACTCTGTTCATCTCTTTGAGTTATTTCTTATTTATTTGATGTTAGATTTATCTAGCTCCAAGTTAGGAAAGTTGAGTGCTCTTCCTCCTGTAATTCATTATTTTGTGATTTTGCAAAGAAAAGTGCTTGTGGGGATTGCATATCTCACATTTTAACAGAACTGACTCTATTATATATTTTATCTTAATATTTTCCCAAAGTTTGAGGATTAACTTCATTCTCTAGAGACCAGTTTTCAAGCATTATTGTTGACTTACTACAGAGTATTCTTTGAGCTGTTTACTTCATATCAAAATATCTGCTATATTTTGTGGATGTTTCTAAATATTTAAACATCAAAGTGTTTTATTTTCCATTTCTCCTCATTCACTAGAATGAATTTTTCATTTTTTCCAAGTGTTTATATAGTTTATATAGTTTGTACTTGACTTTAGATTGTTGTGGGGGCCATCATTCCTGATGCAGGCAGATTCTGAGGTTATTTGTTATTTTTGGTTTTCCCAAAATTTTTAAACCTAAAACAATTTTTTTTTGTTTTCTGACAAACATTTGAATTTGTCAGAATTTTTTAGATTAAAAAATCAAATACATTATAAAGATTCTTTGATTCCCTCCCATTGGTATGTCACACCTTTTACTATATTCATATAAACTGAGTTGAATCAATGAGTTCCCTGACAAATTTAATGATGAAATGATTATGGTGAGGTCTTAGCTTTCTGACCTTAGAAGCCCTCTCCCCAGTAGCACCTTGATGATAAAAGATATCTTTTAATTTCTTTGGGAATTCTTTTATATGTAGATGAATCTCTTATTTTTGAATTAGTTTTTTTCTTGGTTGGTCTTTACTGATTAGAAGTGCTTCCAAGAAAAAATGGAATGATTGACTATTGGGAGGATAGATGCTCTTTGAGGGAGCCACCTGTTTTTGATTGATTTGATTTTTATTTACTGTTATGTCTTTAAAATTTTTCCCTTTCTCATGTCTTCCAATGAGATCCTGGGAGTGCAGGTGATGGGAATGTGCTTGGGATTGAGGGTGAAAGGTGCTGCCTTTTGATCTGTATATGCTTAAAAGGAAAGTTTTTGTACAATGTCATTTCTCAGCTCTAACTTTCTGGTCAGAGAAGAATTTCTTAGAGTTCAATGTGATCCTGCAGTTTAATCTTTTAGCCAAAGAGAGATACTTTGGATGACAAAAATCTTGGGAGCTATCTTATGGAAGCTCAAGTTTGAGAGCTCAGAAATCTGACATTCTTTCTAGAGATGGGGCAATGTCCTGAATAGCATGCTTCTTGTACACTCGTGTGGTTCCTAGAGTAATGGGTTAAGTAATTACATTGTGGGTCATTACATTGTGGGCCTAAAGACCTGAAATTGGTCCTCCACTATTCCTATGAGTTACTATAATAATGTAAATCTGATGGGAAGGACATTGTACCCTAATATGATTCCCTTAAGTAGGGATTGCAAATTAAAAGGCATGTTATGAGCTTGTCAGGGACTACGTAGCAGCCTATTAGAAGTAGGATCCAGTGGATAAGGAGAAGAACAGTATTAACTACTTATGGGACATTATAAATCCTTTTGTGTGTTTACGCCATTATTTCTGGGCTCCTTCAAGTCCTTTGAAACTTTTGAATTTTCAAAAGATTAAGTAAAGACTATTTTGTATCTCATATAATTCATTTGTTATATTGAATGACTGTATAAAAACTGGGGAACTTTCTTCTTTAAATATGTAAAAAAACTAAACACTGACCTTATTTTGAAATTTCCCAGGATAATCTATGAGTGGGGAAACAATGAGCAAAAAAAAGAGAACAACCTTTTGAATTTTCTTCTGAGATTAGTCCCAATCTCAATATACTTAGAACTATATGCCCTGGATTACACACAAGAAGGTGTTCAATAAGTATTTTGGGAATTCAGTTGAACCCTGATACATATGATCTATATCCACAACACCAATTAAAATATCTGGAAAAGAATGTTAACTGGATGGAAGTAAAAGTAACCTTCTAGAGAACATTCTCTTTTTAAGGCACTGCCATCACTTTCTAATTCCCTTTAACATATTGTCTTCTTCCATTATAATGAAAATTCCTTATGCTAGAGAGGGAATAAGCATTTAAGAATTGTTTTACCCTTTCTTCAATCATTCACCATTCCTGATGTCCTATTTTAGCTAAATGCTATAGCTTTAAAAATGAAGTTTTTAAAAATATATATAAATTGAAATGTAAAATAATAATACAGTAAAAAAAGTCTTACTTTAAAACAAAAAAAAATAAAACCAAAAAATAAGCACCTTGCTAGTCATTATGTTGGATAAAACTTTTCCTCTAAGTATTAATTGAACTCGCTAACTCTGCATCTCTACTAGTTTGTTCAAAGCTTCTAGATCACTGCTAAGTTTAAAAATAAAGTACAAAATACTCATAAAGTATAAATTCTGAACATTGATTGAAGGAAGGCTTGTGTAGGTCTACATCCAGAGAAAGAACTGATCAATAGAAACAACTAAGACATAGTTTTAAATATATGCATATATCTTTTTGTCAAATGATGCCTTCTTTAATGGAGGGAAAATGAGGGAGGCAGTTAACTGAGTATTTAAATGTAATTAATTAACTAACTTAAAAAATCTGATTAATTTCCTTAGATTTTGAATCTGGAATCCTATCAAGTTGTAATCATGTCTCCCAATATTGTTTTTATATCCTCAAGTAATTATCCGTCATGAAGACTGGTTTAATCCTGGAACAGTATCTAGGTATAAGGCTAATAAAAATGACTTCCACTCACTTTGTTATATCAAGCCTCTTCTGAAGGGAGCCATGTTTTTAGGGTATATTGTTTTAATTATGGCATGACAGAGTCTGGAAATAATCAGTTGTATATGATGCAGTTCTATTAATAAGAAGGGCATCTATTCCTAGTTATTGGATAAGATCATAGAGCAAAAAGGGAAGTGGTAAAAAAACACAAGGGAAGGGGAAGTAGGAATGGAGAGGGTAGAGGAGGGAGAAGAATAAGCATTTATATAGTACTTACTCTGTGCCAAATACTATGTTAACTCAACTTTAATCATTATCTAATAAATTTCTCTACAAAACTCTATGTCTGACTTTCAGGGACAGAGCCAAGATGGCAGAGTAGAGCAAAGAAACTCAAGGCCACCATGAGAATTCCCTCCTACCAATATTAAAATAAAGCCACAAAATGAATACAGGAGTGAAAGAACCAATAAGGTGACAGAGAGAAACAATTTTCAATAAAATAAAAACTTAAAAGGTAGGCAGAGAACATCTGGGGCACTGGGGTGAGAGGGGAGCATAGTCATCAAGACTGGGTCTGTAGTGAGGACATAGACCCCAGTTTGGGGTAGTTGATTGATCCAAGAGAGATTCGAATCTTTTTGACAGCAGCCCAGGGTAAAGCTCCAGGACAGAGTAATCAGCTATGTACCTGACTGGATCAAGTACACAGTAAGACCAAAAATGTGTGCTTAAGCCTGGGACTAGAATTTGACTAGCCCCTAACCTGATCAAGTTCAGAGTGAGATCAAAAATTTATATACAAGCCTGGGGCAAGCCTTTAAGCATCTCAATGTTTAATTGAATTAGCAGTGCGAGGAGGCCCTCAGAGCTTCCAGTCCTCAGCCCATCATGCCATTTCCAAAGAACTAAAACTGACAAAAACTCAGAAAATAAGCTAAGGGTAGCATCAAGGAAGGATTGAAGTTTAAGTGGGCACCATAACCTCTATTAAAAGGTAATAGAAGGGACAGCTGGGTAGCTCAGTTGGAGTGAGAGTCAGGCCTAGAGACAGGAGGTCCTAGGTTCAAACCCGGCCTCAGCCACTTCCCAGCTGTGTGACCCTGGGCAAGTCACTTGACCCCCATTGCCCACCCTTACCACTCTTCCACCTATGAGACAATACACTGAAGTACAAGGGTTTAAAAAAAAAGTAATAGAAAGAAGTTGCGGAGAGTTTGGGGATTTGCAAATGATTTGCAAAGGAGAGTTGGCACATGGGCAGAACCAAATGGGTGATGTTCTGAAATGACAGGAACTGATAAGAGGAGACACTGAGATTCCAAGGGGGTCGGTTGATATCTGGACACCAATGAGAGCAGAAGCTTACTTCCTGTGGCCATCTTTGGATTGAGTTGAAGGAAGAAGTTGAGTTCCTGACCCACCATGGAGGTTCTCAAATCTCAAGAAGTTTTCCCGGATCCTGTGATCTGGTTCTCATCTTTCTCATCATCACTTGTTCTATTTGAGCTGCCAAGGACCCAACCTCTTTCTTGACTAACAGAGCCAGACCACCTGGGGTCTGGCCTTTTGGGCCTTCTAGCCAACCAGTCTGCCTAGATTTTACTGACCCTGTTTTATTTCAGTGCACCAGTTAGTGCAAGGTGTAGTTAGCTAGAAGGGATTTAGGCAGACAGAACAGAAAGAGTAGCCCAATTTATTGGGAACCAAGCAACCCTTGCAGGTCAGGAAGGGGAAGGAGTTAGAATTGATAAGAGATAGGAATATCCATCTCCCTAGTCCACAACACCATCCTTAGTTTTGTAAAATAAATCAAGATCTTTTGTACAGCTTTCTGAGGAGTCAGATTGTGTTATCAGCAACTCATAGGACTGAGGTCTACCACTTGGCTCCCTGCTGTGGGCAGATCACATTGGGTCTTCAGCACTGGTACAACTCTCAACCCAATACATAGAAACTTTACAAGGTTCTCCCACTTACTTATTTGACCTCCCAAAAAACAGAGCCTACCTATAATTAGGCAGGAAAAATGAGCATGCAAACAACAACAAAAAAGCATCTACCTCTAAAGAATTTTTATGGATACAGAGAATAAGGTACAGAAACAGAAGGGGATAGTGAAAGCAAAGAAAACAAATGCAAAGTCCAAAAGAAAAACATGGATTGGACACAGATTCTGGAAGAGCTCAAAAAAGATTTCAAAAACCAATTAAGAGAGGCAGGGAAAGTGGGGAAGAGATATAAAAGAAATGAAAAAGGAGACCCAAAAGTTGATGGAGGAAAATCAGGTCTTAAAAATTAGAATTGACCACATAAAAACTAATGATTTCATGAGAAATCAAGAAACAATAAAATAAAATCTAAAGAATGAAAAAAACAGAAGAAAACATGAAGTTGCTTATTGAAAAAACAACTGACCTGGAAATAGATTCAGGAGACAATTTAAGAATTATTATTGTACTACCTGAAGGTCATGATAAAAAAAATAATTTTAGACATCAAAATACAAGAAATTATCAAAGAAAACTGTCTAGATATCCTCAAACAAGAAAATAAAATTGAAATTGAAAGAATTCACAAATCACCTTGAGAAAGAAATCCTCAAATGACAACTTCCAGGAATATAATAGCTAAATTCAAGAGCCCCCAAGCCAAGAAGAAAATACCACAAACACATAGAAAGAAACAAGTCAAATACCACGAAACTACAGTCAGGGTCACACAAGACCAAGTGCCTTCTACATTAAGGGGTCGGGATGCATGGAATATAATATTCAGAAAGGTAAAAGATCTAGGCTTACAATCCAGAGTCACCTATCTAGCAAAACTGAGTATATTCTTTCAATGGGGGAAATGGGCATTCAATAAGAGAAGATTTCCAAGCATTCCTGAGGAATAAGTCAGACATAAACAAAAAATGTGAAGTCCAAACACAAGACCCAAGAGAAGCCTAAAAAATTAAATAAGAAGGAGAAAATTTAAGGGTCTCATTAAGGTCAAATTTAATGTATCTCTACATGGAAAAAGGATATCTGTAATTCTCAAACATTACTCTTAGTAGCAGAGCAGGTAGAAGGAATATACTTAGAAAGAGGGGGGAAGTACACTGATTATGATGATATAATGTATATAATGATGTATAATGATATGATGTGTATGTAAATGTGATGATATGAAGTGATATGTATGTATATGATATGATATGTAAAAAAATCAAACAGTGAAAAAAAGTATTGCACTGAGAGAAAAGGGACAGGAGAAAAAGAATGTGGTAAATTATATAACAAAGAGGTGTGAAAAACCTCTTCATCATTAGGGAGAGGAGAGGATAAGGGTGGTGATGGGATACTTAAACTTTACTCTCATAGTAACTGGCTCAGAGAGGGAAAAACAAAAATACTCATTTGGGCATAGAATTATAACTTTCCCTACAGAGAAGTAGATGGGGAATAAGACAAAGGAAGGGGGAAGTAATTGGAGGGATGGGGTAGTGGAAGAGTGATGAAAAGCAAAACACTGGTGATGAGGAATGGAATGAAAGGAAATAGAGAGGCATCAAAATGGGAAAATAATATGGAAGGCAATACACAGTAATGATAACTCTCAATGTGAATGGGATGAATTCACCCATAAAATGGAATAGGATAGCAGAGTGGATTTAAAATCAGAATCCTACAGAAACGCATTTGAGGCAGGGTGACACACACAGATTAAAGGTAAAAGGCTGGAGAAGAATTTATTATGTGTCATCTAAAGTAATAAAAAAAAAGCAGGAGCGGCAATCATGATATCAGACAAAGCTAAAATAAAAATTGATTGGATTAAAATTCTATGTTTGTCTATATATCTATGTATATCCATTCAAATCTATAAAGGTTTTGTAGAGAAATGTATATATAGCATATGAGCAGCTAGGTGGTGCAGTGGATAGAATACCAGGTCTAGAGTTAGCAAACCTCATCATCCTAAATTGCATTCTGGCCTTAGACACTTATTAGTTATGAGATCTTGGGCAAGTCATTTAGTCCTGTTTACCTCTGTTTCCTCATCTGTGCAATGAGCTGGAGAAGAAAGTGGCAAACTACTCTGGTATCTTTGCCAAGAAAACTTCAAATGGAGTCACAAAGAGTCATTCATGGATGAAAACAACTGAACAGGGGCAGCTGGGTAGCTCAGTGGATTGAGAGTCAGGTCTAGAGATGGGAGGTCCTAGGTTCAAATCCGGCCTCAGACACTTCCCAGCTGTGTGACCCTGGGCAAGTCACTTGACCCCCATTGCCCACCCTTACCACTCTTCCACCTATGAGCCATTACACAGAAGTTAAGGGTTTAAAAAAAAAAAGAAAAAGAAAGCAACTGAACAACAATATACACATATATAACCATAGGCAAACCTATACACATATCCCTGTGAAGCAAATGGGAAGCTATTTTTGAAACACTTAATTACAATTAATTTTCATAGATTAGAAATTTCATGTAAATAGTAGAAATAATAGAACTCTATTTTTCTCATCTAATGTATGAGAAATTGGGGTCATATGAATTATATTCTTATCAAGTATCCAGGGAATATGCATGATCTGCTTTATATTGAGGTGAAATTCTATTGTCACCCTATTGGATATATGACCTTTTCTCACTTAGTATCTTCATTATGAATAAGCAAATCATCTGTCCATATCTAGCATCTATACAGAATGCCAAAACCATCAATTAGTTTATTCATCCAAAGAATCCATAGGTCCAAGATGTCCATTGACTCAGTTATCTACCACTGAGTAGATAATGCATGTGGTTAAAAAAAGGGGAATTTTTCATTTTACAAAGAATTTCTCCATTGTAATATAATTTACAATATTAGATATTCTGCTGGAGTCTTGATCCATTTCTTTTTTAAACACTAACCAATTCCAAGGCAGAAGAGTAGTAAGGACTAGGCATATATACACCTTAATAGGACTTAAGAGATTTGGGGCTATAACCTATTTTCCTGAAGTTTGTTTAGCATATGAGTAGTTTAAAATGCTCTAGGAAATCTTCTTTACCTTCCCAATATAATTACAGAAAATATGCTCTCTGTGGCAGCTGTGTACAAAGAACACACTCACCCCAGACACCTGGCAAGACTGCTGTGGAGGTAAGAGAAGAGCCTGGGTCTTTCATCCCAAATAAAAGTTGGGAAATTAGGAAAACATGGATGGGGCCTTAACCCTCTCTACCCTTTGAATGACTGCTTTTATGTATTTTTCTCCACAAATTCTTGGAGACAGAAAGCACTTGAGAACATCTATAAAATGTGCCACAATGGTATGACTAATTCGATAATGAAGGCATCCTGTCTGATCCATTTCTCATCATGGGCAGAGGTGAAGGAGGCCCCTGAAATGAGCCTAGTTCTATTCAATCTATTTTTTAAAAGCCGTACTCAGGAATGCAACATGTAACCCAGAAGCCGGAGTTTGTGCATGTATATAATCCTCTGGGAGTCTTTTCCATTTCACGCTATCCTGCAAGTTCCTGTGACCATCATTCAATAATTCCACTGTGCAGGTCACTTTTGCTAAAACATCTGTCCAAGAAGGCAAAGGATGGGCACATGTGATCGCTTCACTGAGTAGCTGTAGAGCATTAGCATAAACCTAAGGGCCAGCCATCTCTTTAATATACTAGGCATTTGCAATCTTAGGCTAAGGTTTACATGGTAACATAGCAACCTGCTGTACAATTAAGTGTGAGATAGTAACCTGCTCAAGATCACAGAATCCTAGAGCTGCAAAGAAGCTTAGCCATCTTCTAGTTCTAACTAATTTCATGTAGCATTTTCTAAAGGATGCCTACAGAAGTTAAGTGACTTGAACAAGGTTATACAGATAGTATTATAGAACTAAAACTACAAGCAAGCAAGCAGTGTTCTTGTGCATTTTCCATACTATTTTCAAGGTCAATACCCATGAAAAATATTGCTCATTCTATGGAACCATTGTGAATTCTTAAAGGGCAGTCAGCCTGCTAACACTGGTTCTCAAATATTTTATTTTATGTTTGGAGTCAACATTCTTTGCCAACTGGATATTTAAATTGACGGCATTAAAGGAAGGTTGAATGTGGGCAGCTCAAATAAAGCAGCCATTTTGGTTGAGTTCTTTCGGTATTCTAAATCTGATATGTTTATTATAGTTGATGTGTATGTGTAAATGACATATTTGTTTATTTTGTAAATAACATTCTTACCATATAATAACTGGTAAGTAAATGAAATCAATATCAAGTAAAATGATTTGTACATGTTCTCTGATATGCAGTAAGGTAGCATCCAAAACACCATGACTCACTTATGAAAGGCATTGACAGGATACCTATTGAGAATCACAGGTATATAGATTTCAAGCCCTTGCTTCCAAGGGCTACATGCTTTCAATAGACAAATGATTATAAGCACTGTGAGGTGGAGTTTTAAACTTCATTTGTCCATCTATAGAGGGAGTAATATTATACAGTCCAGTTGGGAAGAGACATAGACAGAATAATGCAATCGATGGTACTGATTTAGTGCCATCTGATTTGAATTGGACTGCAGTCTCACAAGAAGATTATGATGCAAAATGCATGCTTACTTCCATATGTAAATATTGAAAGTGAAAGACAGGGACTTGGAAAGATTCAGT
Organism: Gracilinanus agilis; assembly: GCF_016433145.1. NCBI lineage: Eukaryota > Metazoa > Chordata > Mammalia > Didelphimorphia > Didelphidae > Gracilinanus > Gracilinanus agilis. The sequence continues at coordinate 52,381,284 of NC_058135.1, forward strand.
GGAAGCCAAGGTATGTCTATTCCCTTGGTACCATCAACAGAAGATTTGTAATGACCAAAGAGAGAGGTTATAAGAAGACACTAACCTTCTGTTAAGTATCTCTCTCTTTCCCATGCTGTAGTAGGGAGAAGGAAAAGATCCCAAAATACATTTCTGCCATTTGGAAAGACTAAATGCAGGGACTGAATGGGATGAATAATTTGTTATATGAAGTTATGATTTTATTAATCTGATTATATTGTGCTTATGTCACAACCCTAAACAAAGGTAAATCAATGAAATGACACTCTGGGAAAGGGAATGGACGAGGTATGCCTAGGTAAGAGCCAAGGCAGACACTGAGTGACACACACTACCAGAAAAAAGATAGGCTGTATAATTAGGCAGCAGTGGGGTTAGGGTGCTTTTTGATTGCAATTATATGCCCCGGGGTCTTGACTGTTTATTAGAGCCTTACTGCTAAATTTGTTATGAAATTAATTGTGTTAACTCCCCTTTCACTTTGCTTATAAAGATCTCTTTTGTGTTATTCTATTTGAGCAAAAACATTGTGTAATTATAGAGTCAAGGGCAGAAAGGCACAAACATGCATATGTCTTGAAACCAAGGAGAATCTCTGTGTTTACATAAAAAAAACCAACTGAAAAATTGAGGTGGGGAATAGTACTGTTTGATCCAAGGTTAAACTGTGATCTAGTTGTTGTTGTTTTTTAAATCATAACATGTTGAATCACAAATGAAAGCAGAATCTATATCCACTACTGTATGAATCATGACTTTTTTTAATGAAGGAAAAATTGGGATTCTCTCTCTCTCTCTCTCAATATATATATATATATGTATATATATATATACATATATATATATATATGCCACAGCTTAAAAATGCCATTTTTCTATTAAAACATTGTTTTCCTCCTGTCTTTATTCCTAATCTCTCTGTATTCCTTATGAGAAAATGTTAAGAGGAAAGAAAGAAAATGCCCTTTATTTCCACCAGCTTGCACATGGAGAAAAATGATTTGCTGCTGCTGTTCTTGGCTAGAACACTGTCATGCTGCCCGACATTTTAACTCACACTAGGCTGCTTTGAGGCTATATTAAGAGGCCCTGAAGCTTGGGATGCCTTGGGTATTTCTAAGTCTGCAGACTAAAAGCATTTTTTAAAATGTGAATAGTCATGTCAAGGCTTGCAATCACCATTTGTCATACTGCTTATCTTCCAATAAATGGGTGGTCTTCAACTTGAGGCATACATGCAGGGGCTCATTCATAAAGCACAATGGTCCTGTGTAGCCAATTAGATGGATTATCTTCATCTGAACCTTAATGATATCATAGGGAGCATCCTGTCATTCTCTGACATCAAGGAGTTAGATGTAAAATAGGAAGTTAGTTAAAAGGGAGTTTGGCTGAAGCCAGCTTGGTAAAGGAAGTTAATTTTAAAAGGGGGCTTAAGTGACAATGATGTTGAAGAAGCAAGAATTTGATTGGAAAGCTTTGGGGAAAAAACAAATAAATGAAACTGGATATTTATCATTTTCTGAAGTAACAGATAATTGTGCAGCTATGGCACATTTCAGAAATACTCTTCTTTTGACATAAAGGGAAGTAGATGAATGACAGAAAAGAGAGCAATGGTGAAGTCCAATGCATGTGAAATGTCACATCAAAACCTAGTACACAGCAGTACATTCTGCCTGGGAAGAAGACCAGTGGAAAAACTATTCAGAAAAGTCATACTGTAGTGACTTTGGGGGCACTCAATTACTGTTACCAGGTTCGCTACAATTTTGTTCAGTTCATTCACTCAAGTCCTTCCTTCATCAAATATTTATCATGCCTCTATTTCTAAGGCACTAGGCTAGGTACTATAGGAAATTCTAAAATCTACAAGAAATCTTCCCTGTCCTCAATGACCTTAGAGTATAATGATGAAGGGGACACCTTCCCAAATAATTACAATTTAAGTCAGTGTAAGATAAAGGCTACATAGTAGTATTTCCAAAGTGTTGGAGTTCAGCAATAGCAACATCTTAAATTGGAGATAGGGCAAAACTTTGTGGTATAGCTGATTCTTAGAAACACTAAGAGGCATTGTGTTAACTAACACAAGGGGGAGGTCAAATATATGTGTGTTTGTCATCTCTGCAGCTTTGTAGCTCTGTACATGATCACCCATCTCTAACTTTGTAGCTAAATTTTGGAAGGTTGCTGGAAGTACAAGGTACTGATGACTGTGTTTACAAAGGTAGTAGGTGTCTAAATTGGGATTAAAAACCAGGTTTTTCTGAACCAAAGTCCAGAATTCAATCTACTATTACTACCTCTCAATCCTAAAGATACTGAGATAAAAATAGTTCATCCCCAAACATAAAAAATGGATATATTTACACAACTGATCAAAATACAAATAAGAATGGGGAGAAATGCATGGGAACAAACAGGGTGACCCTGGTGGCCCTCCTAGTTGAGAGAAAATGTAATGAAGCTTTGTGGATGAAGTAGCATTTGAACTGATCCTTATGGTGAGAAAAAGTCTTCAGCAGGCAAGGAAATAAAGAGAGTACATTTCATTCTTTGGGGGATTAAATAGGTAAGCATCCTTAGACACAGGAGACCAAGGACTACATTAGGTAAGAAGTGCTTGCAGGGAGTCTTGAATGTTTTTTTTTT